>NC_142939.1:4074817-4082317 GCF_046866305.1 Octopus bimaculoides | reverse complement strand
GTGAAATGAGCCACACGATTACCAATGGCAGATTTTTCAACTGAAAAGAATCCACGATTCAAACAGTAGTACAAACTCCAAACTAGACGCGAATTGCTTAAAATACTGGTGATGAAAAACCTGAAGAAATTATTTCAGTGTCCAAAAGAGAAAATGCAGGTAACTCACGAGGATTTCGCAGGATTTCAAATAAGTGTAGGAGTAACAGTAAAAAATGTCTGACTTTTGCATGTGAAAGCCACAGAGATGAAACAGTTTCGTGCTTGAACTGTGTAAATTAATTTTCGGGTTTTGTATATATTTTTCAATGAAAATTCTGACTTGGTCCAATTTGTGGTCACCTTCATATGTGTATGTAAGCTTTTTTTCACATTTTTTTCAACTGTTGATATAAAAAAAGAATTCCATCATAGGATTGTTTAAAACCTAAAATTTGAAAAATCAATAAGGGAGACAATGCAGCCAATGGAAATTTTGGTGAAAATAAGTTGAAGCAGACGATAAATAGATCTGGGCTTATCTGTCTATACTCGAAGATTTGATTTTCTTCACCTTTGTCTTTCTATGTCAAGATCAGCTCCCCCGCCCCCATAAGTTTTTTTTTTCCTCCAGCTCCCCTTCTGCTCTTATGCATTTCATACCTCCCACTTCACCTTCTCTTCCGCCTCCACCTACTCCGCTGACATTTGCTCTTCTTTTTATCTTTTTATCCTTCTCCCATCCTTCTTCTTCTTCTTCATCTCCTCCTATTTCTCCTCCCTCTCTTCTTACGATAATTCATATTCCACATTTCTACCTCCTTTTCACATCTCCTTTTCCACTTCTTTTCAGTTACCTTTCTTCTTTTTCTCCTCGTTTTCTCTCTCACACAACCACCTTTCATTATCATCATCTTCTTCTTCTTCTTCTTCTTCTTCTTCTTCTTCTTCTTCTTCTTCTTCTTCTTCTTCTTCTTCTTCTTCTTCTTCTTCTTCCTCCCTCTTTCACTCTCTCACCGTCTATATGCTTACTCTCTTCCAGTCTCTTCAATATTCTTCCATTTCTCTTTCAATCTCACTCCTTCTCTCTCATAGCTTTAACTTCTCACACTCTCTTTCTAACAACAAATGTCTTCTCCTCCTCCTTTCTATTCTTCCTTCCTTAATTCCTTCCCTCTTTATTTTTGTTACGTTAATAAATTCCCACATTCTCTCCATCTAACATCCTTATTGTTGTATATCAAATATATCTATACATATGTGTATATCTATCTATCTATCTATCTATCTATCTATCTATCGATCGATCGATCGATTTATATATATATATATATATATATATATATATGCACGCACACACATAAATGTATATTTATACATACATATGAAAATATATCTGAATCTATCTATCTATCTCCCCCTCCGTCCCTCTCTCTCTCTCTCCCTCCCTCTCTATCTCTCTCTTTCTCTCTCTCTCTCTCTCTCTCTCTCTCTCTCTCTCTCTCTCTCTCTCTCTCTCTCTCTCTCGGTAATATTTATATATGCATGTTATATACATAAACGTGTGTGTGTATGAGTGTAAGTATTTCTATGTGCAAACGTTTGAATGTTTGTCATCGCGAATCTTTGTGTATCAGTCTGTCTGCCTGTCTGTGTGTCTGTCCTTTTCTCCCTGTCTCTCTCCATCTTTGTCTGTCTATCTCTCTCTTTCTCTCTCTCTTTCTCACCATCTATCTGTCTCTCCCCTTCTCTCGCAATCTATTTTTTTCTTTCTCCACTTATCTCTTAACTCTGTTCGCATCTTTCAATCATATTTTCGTTCTCTCGTCTCTCAATTTCCACTAACACACAGACACACACACACACACACACGCACACACGCACGCACACTCACCTGTCTGGCTGTCTCAGTCAATGTCTCTCGTTCATATTATGGCACTGTGACCTTCAGTGAAGTCATTAAGTATTAACTATCGATCCCCGACCCCACCCACGCAACCTCACTACCAACACCTACAACCATTAGTTACTCACACATACTCCCTCACTTTGTATTCTTCTCTCTCTCTCTCTCTCTCTCTCTCTCTCTCTCTGTCGCTCTCTCACTCTCTCTCTCCTTCTCTCAAGATATATATATATACATATGTTTGTGTATATGTTTATATATTCAGCTTTCCCTCTCTCCTTCTTTCTCTCCCCCTCTCTCTCTCTTTGTCTCTCTCTCTCTCTCTCTCTCTCTCTCTCTCTCTCTCTCTCTCTATATATATATATATATATATATATATATATATATATATATATATATATATATATATATATATATATACATATATATATGTGTGTATTTATATCTGCATGTACACACAGACACACACTCACGCACACACACACATATATATATATTCTTTTGTGTTTTGTTTCTGTCGAGGAACTGCGGCCATGCTGGGGTACCGCCTCGAAAGGGTTTTAATCGAAAAAATCGGCAACTGCTTATTTTGGCGAACCGCTAATGTAACAGGGATATAATCAAACCAACACAGGTTTTCAAGAGGCAATGGAACAGATAGATAGATAGATAGATAGACAAATAGATAGATAGATAGATAGATAGATAGATAGATAGATAGATAGATAGATAGATAGATAGATAGACAGATAGATAGATAGATAGATAGATAGACAGATAGATAGATAGATAGATAGATAGATAGATAGATAGATAGATAGATAGATAGATAGATAGATAGATAGACAAATAGATAGATAGATAGATAGATAGATAGATAGATAGATAGATAGATAGATAGATAGATAGAGACAGAAAGACACAGAGAAAGCGACAGGTTAGAATCGCACAGGTTTCAGTAGTGTTTAACGCCGCTATCGTTATTTTATAATATTATAACCTATGTATAAATATAATAATATATTTCGCAGAAAACCACCCACTCACTCCCCACTCACAAACGCTTATCTACACATACGGTTTGCTTCTTACGGACTAACCCACGCGCACAACGAAGATGGCAATTCATTCTGTCAGCTTCACGACTGGTAGAACGTTATCACTGCGACTACTACGAGAACCACTGTCGCGAACATGACGACGCGTAAAACAAAGACGACGACCACCACCACCAACAACAACAGCACCATCACCATCACCATCATATAGACCAGCATCATTATAAATACCATCACATCAATAATTATCACCGTTTTACCGCCATCATCAGTACCATAAGCAGCTGCTACACCTATCGATATCTTTTAACCAACATCACTACAATTCTCAAACTTTGTTCTCAGACTAGCCAATATTTCAGGTGCCACCACCACCACCACCACCACCACCACCACAACCACCACCATCACTCTACTACTACTATCACCATTAAACCCTGTGTCTGACAAACCTATTATTACTACTATTTCCACCACTATACCGAACCAAGAAAGAGGATTGCAACGCAGTTGTACAACAAGCAAGAAATAGACGCCAAATCTCCCCAACATTACGCACCCCACAGACCAGCGGTTTTCTATGAGAATTTTCGTAAACACGTATAACATTCTCAACAATTATTGTGGTATGTATATATATATATATATATATATATATATATATATATATATATATACATATATATCACCATACCCCACCACCATACACACACTAGCACTGGCCACTTCCCAGACCCACATATTCACACCTACACATACACACACGTCAAGATCACCAGCCCTCTTCCACACCCATATACATACTCACTTATAGACACGCATGCAGACTTTCACTCTGGGATCACCACCACTTTATTATCTCCCCTTCTTCCTAGCTCTCCTGTGTGAACCTTCTGTCCGGCATTCGCCATGATAGGTCGCTAGCCACTACACATTCTTTATTTTCTTTCCTTGTTCTTTTCTGTGGACGAGTGTAGGATCGAAACGTTAAAGACTTTTTCACTTCCCGAGCGTGAAACTAATACACTTGTTTGTTGTCTACGCCACCTGTCTTCGTCTTTTGTTGTTTTTTTTAATGAATTCTCCCTATATATATATACATATATATAAATTATTATTATTGCTATTAAGGAAGTGAACTTGCAGACGACATGATTAGAGATATTTCTTTCGGTTCTTTACATTCGTAGTTGAAATCCTGTTGTGCCATGTGCCATGGGCCATTTGCCAAAATTTGAAACCATTATTATTATTATTAACGCGTCGAGTACTCTGAATCTTTAGCTTGTCGAACAAAAGGTTTAGCGATATTTCCTTCCGCTTTTACACTTCCGAAGAAGTTGATTTTGCCTTTCATCCTTTCGGTGTCGATAAATTAAGTAACAGTCAAGTACTGGGGTCGATGTAATCGACTATCCCGCTTCCGCCAAAATTTCAAGCCTCATTCCGATAGAACGGTATTTTTTAATCACTTTTTACCTTTGAACCTCTTTGATTCTTATTGTACTCAGGTAGACCCTCACAGCCATTCGATGCTTAAAAAATCCTCTTATTTTTGTTTATAAATAAATGTTATTAGGAATTGCATTAAAGATTGTTAAGACATTTTGAGAATTGTTGAAGTGGAACCGATTTATTACGCGTAAACTTTAGTAACAAAATTTTACATTTCTGCCAAAATAAGAAAAGATTATTTTTAAGGTGGTGAGTTGGCAAAAATCGTTAGAATGCCGGACAAAATGCTCAGCAACGTTTAGTCCGTCTTTATGACCCCCTGCAGGGGTCATGTGGACCCTGGTTGATAATCGCCGCTATAGAAAAACGGATTATTATTACTGTGCCGGCAAGCTAGCACACATAAAAAACAAAAATTGGCAGTAGTTTGGTAGTAATTTACTTTGAATATAATTAAATATGATATTCAATAATGATTCTAACCTTTAATTTTTTTAAATTTGAAAGTAAATTAAAACAACAACAAAAAAAAAGCAGACAAAATATAGCAACACGCTGTCCCCAGAAGCAACGTAGTTAGCAGCACAAACTACGTTGTAGTCCAACATATAGCGCTGTACATAGACTGCATCATAGAGAAATAACAGGACAGCGTAGATATTGCCATATACATCTAAATAAGACACTATGGTTATGAGTGGAATACGTTTTGGTATAGATTTTCTGGAACAGGTTTGTCCTGGGACTAAACAAATTCTGCCGAGGTCGACTTTGCTTTTCATCCGTTCAGGGTCGATAAATTAAGTACCAGTGAAACGCTGAGTCAATGTAATCGATTAGTCCCCCCAACCAAAAAAATAAATGAATAAAGATTCAGGCCTTGTGCCTATAGAAGAAAGGATTATTACTATTCTCTGTAAGGCGGCGAGGTGGCAGAATCGTCAACACCCCAGAGAAAATGCCTTTCGTTCTGAGTTCAAATCCCGCCCAGGTCGATTTTACCTTTCAGCCTTTTAGGGTCGATAAAATAAGTACCATTTGAATACTGGGGTCGATATAATTGACTCATCTTCCTCCCGCGAAATTTCAAGCCTTGTGCCAAAACTTGAAACTATTATTATTTATTGCTCTAAATTCAAATATCATTGAGGTCAACTTTGCTTTTCATCCTTACAAGGTCAATGAAATAAGCACCAGGTAAGCACTGGAGTCAAAGTACTCGACTTGACCCTACCCCCAAAATTGGTGAACTTGTGCCAAAATCAAAGGGATATATTTCTATTTGCTTTCTGTTCATTCAGATATGAGAAAATGCAACATTTTCTGTCATTATACACATGTCACAAACCTCACTACTCGAGCCATTTTTCTTTTTTACTTCTTTCAATCACCATAACTGTTCATTCAGCGTTGACGTGAAGCTGCGAAATAACAAACACAACAACAACACTATCAACAACCTCATGATACTGAAATTAAGTAATATAAGATTACTTAATGAAACGTAAAAAAAAAGTGTCAGATATAAGGCGATTAAACAATATTTACTACAGTAAAAGGCGACGGGCTGGTAGAAACTTTAGCACGCCGGGCGAAATGCTTAGCGGTATTTCGTTCTGAGTTCAAATATATCAAATATATATATATATATATATATATATATATATCTTGTATAAAGGATCGTGGGTAAGGCCAAAACAATGCGAAGAAAACGCAAGGTAAATCACAAGAAAACAAATATATAAATTAATGTACGCTTACATTACAATTCAATATTTCGGAGTTATGACCCCATTTTCTAGAAAATAAACGAATGTTGCCGAATCGGCCGTTACGTTTTGAGTTCAAATTCCGCCGAGGTCCACTTTGCCTTTCATCCTTTCGGGGGGGGGGGCGATTAAAGAAGTACCAGTTACGCACTGAGGTTGATATAATCGACCTAATCCCTTTGTTAGTCCCCTCTGTGCTTAGCCCCCCTGTGGGCAATAAAGAAATATAGATATATATATGTATGCGCGCGCACACACACAGAAAGAGAAAGACACAGAGAGAGAGTGTGTGTAGATAGATAGATAGACATTATATCCAACTCTTCGATGAATTGAGGAAAATAAAAAGCAAGCAACAAACGGAGGAAATTGTTCAAGAAGAAGGTCTGGTACGAATTCACTTCTATTTATATCAAAACGATTGCGAATATATAATAATAGTATTACTGGCGCACAAGAATTCCCAAAACCATTATTTTGAACACCCACATTCTCCTCCTTCCCTTCCTCCTCTTCCTCCTCCTCCTCCTTATCATCATCATCGTGACAAACATCTTCATAATCGTTATTATTCCTTTTATTATTTCAGTTGTTTGATATATATATATATATGTTTGTTTGATACGTTACATTACCTTTAGACTTAGCAATGATTCACCATAAAATATCTTTTGTGTCTTCCCCCCCCCACCACACACACACACACACACACTCTCTTTCTCTCTCTCTCTCTAGCTGCCTTTGGTAAAGAATTCACATAACCTTTGATGTTTTCCCTTATTGATTCCTCACCTCCTCCCACCACCACTGTTATTGATGTTTAGCTACACCGTTGCCATCATCGAGAGCCTTAAACGTTAAAAAAAAACACCTTTTATTTTGTAAGCGATGTTAATTATTTAATCATAAAATATACATTTAATAACCACATAAAATCATTTGAAACACAAGTACAAAGCCGCATATTTCTTGGAAGGGTAGAATCGATTAAATCTACACCAGTACTTCACTGGTACTTTATTTCATCAACCATGGCAAGATGAAAGGCTGAGTCATCCGCCGTTGCTTTTGAAATCAGAAGGTAATGTGACGTAAGTCAATAAAACTAGGCATTCTTTTCGCCATTCCACCGATTCTGAACACATAAAGTTTTATACACAGAAAGATTTCTATATGAAAAGCTGGTGTTGAAACTGTCACACTATGACATGGCCATAATTTATTTGGATCTTTATACGACTAGTAATATGCTTCTCTGGTTAAGGAGGCCGAGTTGCCAGAATCGTTTACAAACCGGAAAAATGCTTCTCGGATTTTCGTTTGTCTTTTCCTAC
>NC_142939.1:4037317-4069817 GCF_046866305.1 Octopus bimaculoides | reverse complement strand
GTATGTATATGTATGAATGATATATACATATGTAGGAATATATATATATATACGTATGTATATATGTATGTATATATATATAAATATATATGCATACATATATATATATATATATATATATATATATATATATATATATATATGTATGTATGTATATATAAGCATATGTGTATGTTTGTATATGTATACATATATATGCATGTATGTATGAAGTTATGTGAATATATATATGTAAGAATATATATATATGTGCATATGTCTGTATGTGTGTGTATGTATGGATGTACGCATGTATGTATGTATGTATGTATGTATGTATGAAGGCATGTATGTAAGTATGTGTGGGGGGGGGGGTGTATACAGCGAGAAAGAAAAATGTTCAGCCTGCTTCTAGCTGTGTGTGTGTCCGTGTGTTATTATTTGCTATTTAATGTGTTATCAATGTACTTATATCATCAGGTGATGTGCTTGTGTGATTATGTGTGTGTGTGTGTGTGTGTGTGTGTGTGTGTGTGTATGATTGCATGTACGTGTGTATGTATGCATGATTGTATGTATGATTGAATGTATGTGTGTATGTATGTACGCGTGATTACATGTATATATATATGTGTCAATGGTTGTATGTTTTTTTTTTTATCTTTTACTAGTTTCAGTCATTGGACTGCATCCATGCTAGGGTGCACCTTGAAGTATTCTAGTCGAACGAATCGACACTCTATCGGTTACTTCGCCAAACCGCTAAGTCAGACATTCTTGCTGTGCAAGATCTTTCAACTCTTCAGTATTTGTTGTCTTTTTTCTGCCAACTCGAACTTTAAGGATAGACCTCAAATTTCCAGTAGGATTTAAATCTGGAGAATTTCCCGGCCAAGTTTCCAAAATTTCAATACCTTTATCTCCAAGATACTTTTTAATCTTTTAAGCAGTTGGCAAGGTGCTCCATCTTGTTGGATAATGCAAGTTCCTTTGTCAAAATGCCTCTCAACGGTTGGAAGGAGATGGTTTTCAAGAACATTTTGGCACCATGAGGAATTCATAGATGTGCTTTTCGACAAAACTGACAGTGATTCAACGCCCTTGGATGAAAACCAACCCCACACATGAATGGTTTCTGGATACTTGACCGTGGACACAGTACAGGCCTCATCATAGCGTTCATCTTATCGCCTTCTGACGAGACTTTTTCCAGATGTCCCAAACAATTAAAATGGTGCTTCAGAAAAAAATCACTTCACTAGACCAATTTTTATATTTTCTGCAAAAGGCAAGTCTGTCCTTCACGTTTTTCTTGGACAAAAAAGGTTTCTTTGCAGCACTCCATGAGGCGAGACCATTGTGAAGAAGTCGTCGTCCGAGCTGAAGATGTTGCTCCAGCATGGCCGCAGTCAAATGACTGAAACAAGTAAAAGAATAAAAGAGTAAAGAGTAATACATTCATACCCATTTATGTATGTGCGCTTATTATCATAAATCGTTTCTGGAATAAATTAAATCTAGAATAAGCTTTTCCCTTGCGTTCCCGTTTCTTCTTTTCCTTTTAATTTTGACATTAATCTTTTATATGTAACATGCACTTTAATGCACATTATATAACAAGTATATATGTTTGTGTGTGTAAGTACGTGTTGTTACGTAAATTTTAATGCATATGAGAATATATACTGTGGCAAATTGTAATATAATATGCTGTATATTGTTACATATATAATATATTGCTAAATGTATTTTCTCACAGAAACCACTTCGTATTAAACCTATACTTTTTCACCTTCACTCTCTTGAGTTAATTACAACTGTGTGTCATCTGAGAGGTTTAAGAAATCTCTGTCAAAGAAACTTCTAGTTTTCGTTTATTTCATACGTTCTCCTATTCTTAAATATAATACCCGCCACGTCGATCTATCAACGCGGTACACAATACAATGTACTACATAATACAAACCCATTAGATCAAGTCTAAAATATATCAGGGGTTACATAGATAATTAAACTTGCATTGTAGGAATTCGCATGAAATTGATGAAACGAAGCCTTGTAGTGAGCATCTCTGTAGGAAATCTTGCACTCAATAGAGCAAGCTGACTGATTCGTTAATTATAAAGCGAACCCTTATCTAGTTGGGAGCAGTGCCAAGCAAATGTAACTACTTACTGCTGTATCAATGAGCCAGAAAACTGCGTCGTTGTTGTCATAGCTACACCGTAGTACTTGTGACAGGATGTGAAATATTTATTATCCAGGTACTTTGATATATTATCACCTTTTTGTTAACCCTAATTTTAATTCTGTTCTGGAGTGATAAGGTCAGCGATAGGAAAAAAGCCACTTCAAGACCAGAAGTTATATTCTATGTTGTGAAAATATGAATTAGTATTTATGGAATTTTGAGTTACTGTCGGAGGACTTTTAGCCAAACCTATACATATATATGTTTGTGTGTGAGTGTGTGTGTCTGTGTATGTGTTGGTACAGTTAAGTATATTTGACAAAAGAAAAAGAACTTCACTGGTAGTTCTAATCAGTTTATTATTATATGAACATTTTTTAATAATATAAATTTTAGTTCATTGATCTTGTAAGTTCTTTTTAAACTTGGCTGTGGAGATTTTACGAATTCGAGAAAGTTCTCCAAAAGACAAGGAATTTTTATTTTTAAATCTCCCCACCTATGTTAACAAAGAACTTACCAGATCTATGAATTAAAATTTACATTATTAAAAATTTTTTTAAATAATAAATTAAACTGATTAGAACTACCAGTGAAGTCATTCTTTTTCTTTATTCATATATATATATATATACATATATATATATATATATATATATATATATATATATATATATATATATATACATGTGTGTGTGTGTGTATTTAGTACAGAGAGAAAGGGAGGGGGTAATGAGAGAAACAGAGATGTTTGCGAAGTAGATATACAATATGTGTTATCGTAGGTTATCGCAGAGTGGCGTTTCCTAGTTTAACGACAAATGCATTTCGATGATTGAACAATTATAATTGTTGCTTATTTAATCAGTTTTGATCAAAATAATCTTTCAAAAAAACAAATTAATATAAACAAGCAATTGTTACATTTAAATTACAAAATTTTAAAATCCAAAAAATGTAATTAACATATGGCAATTATAGCCAGTTTTAAATATGTTAATCATTTATAGGATGAAAGTTTATGTGAATACCACTCAATTTAATTACACTTCAGAAAAATGCAATTTTAATTTTAATATTCTATTTGAAGATTGTCTCCCCAACCAAATATTTCCGAGTTCTATCCCACTCGATGGTACATTGGGCAAGTGGCCAAGTGACCTCCAAAACCTTGTGACTGGATTCGACAGACGGAAATTGAAAGAACCCTGTCGCATATATATATATATATATATATATATATATATATACGAGTAAAAATAAATACAAAAAAGGTGGGGTTTTTTGTATGATTGTGTATAGAGGAATATATTATTTTGCTTAAAAGAGTTCCAACACTGTCTGTTTTTTATGTTTTATTTATATTTATATTCCTGCAGAACTAATGTGGGGTATAGAATATGGAATATACAATATATAATATGATATACAATATACAATATAAAATAAAATAACATAAAAATGGATGGCACCATGAAAGAAAGTGTTGAATGTAGATGAAATATTGAGTGTTCAATATAAAGGATCAAATATATAAATATATAAATATAAATATATATATATAAAGGCGACTCGAGTTTCAGGGCTATTTCCCTTCGTCATGGCCGGTATATATATATATATATATATATATATATATATATATATATATATATATATATATATATATATTGTTTTTGCGGTTGTCATCTATTACCATTTCTCAACCGGTATTGGTTTATTTACGCCTGCAAAATTTAGAGGTTCGGCATAAGAGATCGATAGAATAAGGACCAGGTTTATATTAAAAAAATATAAGTATAAGTACGCGGATTGATTTGTGGTGACTGAACAGGGTCGCTCTCCAATGGCTGAAACTTGGTAAACCTGTTCTTCGCAGTTAGCGGTAATAAACTTTTGAACGGTTATATGCGCTTTCCGCGTTCAGAGACTTGAGAATAGAACAACAAAAGAAGTGACGACAACGATTGGGAATATCCCAATAAAACTAAACTAGAAACAAGCCTTTCGAAACGGAAGCCTCAAATAAGGGAAGGTCTGCACTGCAATAAATATAAAAGCAACACAAAAACAGATAGCAAACACGTCACACCCGAAAATCGAACAGGCTCAAATGCTGTGGCGAGAAAGAGAATCGTGTTCATATAACCAACATGCTCTACACAATATATTGGTTTCAAATTTTGGCACAAGGCCTGAAATCTTGGAGGGAAGGGGCAAGAATAAGTCCTGGAGTCGATTTGTTCGACTAAAGGTGGTGCTCCAGCGTGGCCGCAGTCAAATGACTGAAACAAATAAAAGAATATACAAATTTATATGTGTGTATATGAGTGAGTGTGTGGGCATATGTGCGCATGCGCACGTGTTTGCCAGTGTGAATACATGCAGAATGACGTCTATGTATTGAAATTCACGTTGTTTTACACTGTGCATTGAAATGAATATTTAACTGTAATATATCATGTAATTTAATGCATATTTACATTGAAAGTATATAAAAATAGGAGCTATGCTCAAATAGTCAGCTATGGCCGCGTGTGTAATTAAATAGCAATATATTAATATATACATCCGAAGCATATGAATTCATAACCGCATGTAATAATAACAGAATATATTTCAAATTCATATCTCCCATCTTTGAAGATGATGGCGGCCGGGAAGATGCTGAACGAAATGATTGCATGGCGGCGTACATTTGCTGAAGATAGTAAGAATGATAACGACGGCCCGAAAACTGATGTAGATCTCTGTATTCATCTCTACATATGAAGAATATTGCATGCTTATGGAGGGAGTCAGTAAGTTATACGCATTTGTGCATACATGCATGCAAACACGCATGTAGACAGTTATCGAATTTTTTCCACATCCTGTATGAAATGCTGACGTCATAACGATTTTGAAACTTTGAGAATGTGAAATAATTCACTTTGGGGACGTTGAAACGCGAATCTAATAAAGCTATGAATAATAAAATAACAGCGTTGAAGTATTAGGCTTTTCTGTCCAATATTTACCCGCAATTACCTTTATTTGATTCGAGATCCACAATTCCACGAAAGAAAAATACACACATACACACACACGCACACATCTATGTAAAAGTAAATAATTTATTCTTCTACTCTTCAACTTGTTTCAGTCAGTTGACTACAGCCATGCTGGAGTACCACCTTGAAGGGTTTTAGTCGAGTAAATCGCCCATAGGACTTATTTTTTAAGCCTAGTACTTTTTCTAGTACTTTGTAAATAGACTAACTCCATACATGTTATACAGAGTGAACCATATCCCTATTTAATATATAAACATTAATTTAATTAAAAATATGTATTTGTTTCTTTCGTTGTTCGAAAACAAAGTTCGTTTTCTATGTTTTTGTGTTTATGCTCTCGTTTCTCATTTTGTTAACGTTTTTTTGACGTCTTGTTCTGTTCTCAGTTGAAAGCGAAACACGCACAATGACGTAATACTTGATGCCAACATAACGGGTGTGTTTGACTTAAAATGATCTACCAGCAAAAACCTATTTGAGAAAACTTGTTTTTGATAATTTTATCGCAGGAATAACTATATTTCTTGTGAACATAGCACAATGTCTGAAAGTGAGTTAAAAACAAGAACAAAACTAAAGGGTTGAAGGTTAGTGAGGTAAAAACAAGTATCCAGCAGTACCATATTGACATTCGTGACCCAGCTCGGTGTGTTTTCCCGCATTGTTTACAAGAGAGTGTCACTTCCGAGACAGTTACTGCACAGAAGATCTTGAAATTGTACACGGACATGTTAAATGTAAATGTACACAACTCTATTTTAATTATCGTAGCTCAATGTGCTTTTAATTAAATCCAAATAAACAGCTATGTACACGACAACAAAGTTTTCATTTAATGTTTTTTATATAAGCTCGTCCGTTCTTGGAGCGCTATAAACGACAAGATTCAATATGTCTGTAGCTAATGGATCGTAATGACGCAAAATCACTTGTCCTACAGTCTTATGGTTTCATTCAGAGTCTAGTAATGTATTTTCACACACATTGTTTAGAGTGAGAACTTCTTTTCCGAGGTAGCTACCACAGTGAAGATTTTTCTTCGTCGAAAGGCACACGAACGTGCTAAATATAAATCTACACAGTTTTATTTTAATCACTGCTACTTAGACCGTCTTTAATTTATATATTCCAGCTTGACTACGCTTTGCACACGCCAGAAAAATTATTATTCAGTATCTATATTTCAGAAGAGCAATTCAAAGTAGGATTTGATAAATGGATTTTGTGCGTCTTGTTGATAAGGCGCAACGATGCAAAAACACGTTTCATGCGGTCCGATGATATTATTCATAGCCCAACTTGGTGTATCTTCATGCACATTCAAAGTACTTTTCCGAGACAGTGCAGCAAAGCTATTCTACGCTTAAGTATATAAGAACGTGTACAATATAAAAGCACACATCATTAATCTTACTGACATTAACGATGTAGTTTTTTTCTTTTACAGAATTGCAACATTTACCGTCGATTTTCTTTTAGTTTCCGTCTACCAAATCCACTCACAAGGCTTTGGTCGGCCCGACGTTATGGCAAAGGACACCTGCTCAAGGTACCACGCAGTGGACGGAACACAGAACCATGTGGTTGGGAAGCCACGCCTGTATAGATATAATGAAAATATTACTATAGAATGAATTTGGACTAAATTTTCTTATGTTATATAATAGTCGGTGATGTACATTGTAAATGCGTTCGTTTACCTGTTGTCATCCATACTTAATTATTGCCATGCCACTTCACCGACCAGAGGTGAAAGCAGGTGACAATTGAAGATAAGTGAAGTTGATTACAAGTATTCGTTTACACGTAGCTTTACATGATGCTGAATCTTGGATATCAATTATCTCATCACATTAATAATAAAGAACTAATAACAAATAAGTCTATGAGAATTCTAGCTCATCATTAAGTTCCAAACTTGAGGGAGTTAAAGAAAATCCAAGGAACTTTACTTGATAAAACGTAATAGATAAATACATGGTGTATACGAAAAAATATTTTGACTATTCACGGTGGTGCTCCAGGAGGACGGCAGTCGCATGGTGGTGGTGGTGGTGGTGGTGGTGGTGGTGGTGGTGGTGGTGGTAATGTTGATGATGATGGTGGTGGTGATGATATGGTGGTGGTGGTGGTGGTGGTGGTGGTGGTGATGATGATGATGATGATGACGATGACAACCACGATGACGAGGATTACCATGATCATTTTCATAATGATGATGATGATGATGATGATGAATAGGAGGGAGGTGAAGAAGAAGAAGAAGAAGAAGAAGAAGAAGAAGAAGAAGAAGAAGAAGAAGAAGAAGAAGAAGAAGAAGAAGAAGAAGAAGAAGAAGAAGAAGAAGAAGAAGGCATTTAGCGAGGAACATCTCGTAAGACGCTCAACGGAGATCACTGGAGATGGTCTAACTGTTGGATGCTAATTGACTATTTGGAAAATATTCAAGAATCGATTAAATCACAATTAATGAAACCGAAAGTAATTATGAAGTTGCTGAGGAATAGATGTAAAAATAATGCATTCTGTGATTAATGAAATTGCATGCTTTATTGTCTCATATAAGTAATGTAATACCCACACCTACCCCCAGGTAAATTTCTTCCCACAGCTCATACGCTTTTCTACTATAGGCACAACACCTGAAATTTGATGGGAGGGGCTAGTCAATTACATTGACCCCAGGGCTCAGGTGGTACTTATTTTATCGATCCCGAAAGGTTAAAAGACAAAGTCAACCTTTAGGAAATTGGAAATTTGGATATGTGTATGTATGTATCCATGTATGTTCATGTATGTATGTATGTATGTATGTATGTATGTATAGATAGATAGATAGATAGATAGATACATACATACATACATACATACATACATACATACATACATACAACGGAATTCTTTCAGTTTCCGTCCACCTAATCTGCTTGCAAGGTTTTAGTCGATTCGGCGTTATAGTAGAGGATATTTGCTCAAAGGTTTTGCGCAGTGTGACTGAACCGAAGACTACATAGTTAGGAAGCAAGCTTCTTACCACACAGCCACGCCTGATAATGTTGAGGTTTGTACGTCCTGTGTTCTTAGATTTCATGTAACGGAAAATAACACCTAACTGGTGTTGTTTTCATCATCTTAATATAATGAGAAATACCGTCTTAAGCTCTAAGATTAAAGAACTAACAAGTCCTAGAAGCTACAGACCATTAGCCTGCTTTTGTAATGCTTGCAAAATATTAACTGCAACAGTATCGCAGAGGACATCTGAAAATAAACAAAAAATAAAATTCTTATTTGCAGTTAGGTCAATAACTTATCAACTAAGCTTTAACTAAATGCAGCAAAAAGAGACAAACGGGTTTAAGCATTGAGGCGACTGATTACCAGAAGGTTTTTGACAGTGTTTACTTTACATGTAAATCCTGGAAATTTGAATAAGATATCAGCATAATAAACAGGCACATTAAACATTCCAGGAGTAAATGACATGCAATTCTAGAGAAACAGACAAGATAAGGAATTATACAAATAAATCTGATCGCTGTTAGTTAAGGAATATTCCAAAATATCATTCTCTATTCACTTTGTTTCTGGCTGACGTTAACACCGTTGGTTAACATTTTAAACCAGACTAGATTGGTATGGAAATGTTACGAGTGGTCAGTCAACCAATTTTAATATACGGATGATCTCAGCTTATATGCTACAAATGGTTAACAGCTGAAAGGTCTATGACATGCAGTACGCAAATTGATCAGAGGAAATCGTATGGTATTTACATAAAAAAAGAGAAAATACTCCAAGACAGCCTTAAGAGATAGCTTATTATTAAAGACCATTATTGCTATTTAAATAAATGAAAATAAAACAGAAAAAGAAATAGACCAAAGGCAAACTTACAAATACTTGGAAATTAATGAAATGGACAAATGAAAATATACACAAATAACAAGAAATATTGATTCCAAATTTTGGCACAAGGCCAGCAAGTTTGGAGGAAAGAGTAAGTTGATTACATCGATCTCAGTATGCAACTGGTACTTATTTATCGGAGGCATCATCGAAAATGATAATGCAAAGAACCTGTGGGATTTTATGATTCAGTGTGACTATGAGATAGAGAATAGGAAGTCAGACATAGTCTTAATTGAGAAAGAAAGCAAACGATGCTGGATCATAGATATAGCATGCCCAGCTGACAACAAGGTATGCGATAAGGAAGAAAGAGAAGTCGTGAGATATGACAGATTAGCTTGGGAGGTTAAGCAGTTGTGGTTGATGAAATAGGTAGCAGTAGTACCAATAATTGTCGGAGCCCTGGTAGCATTGACCAAAAATCTCGAGAATTACGTGGAATAAATAGGGGCTGCAATAAGGGTGGAGCACTTGCAGAAAACAGCACTCGAAAAATAATGGGTGTTACCTTAGTTCACTGGTAGTGGACAGCTGACACCATAGTACATCTCCAGCGTTAGAAGCTGTGCAAAGACAATAAAATAATAATAATAATAATAATAATAATAATAATAATAATAATAATAATAATAATAATAATAATAATAATAATAATAATAATAATAATAATAATAATAATTTGTTTTATCAGAACACCGAAATAAATGTTCATTAGGTGAAATAGCAATATATTTAAAAAGAGCTGACACACCATTTAATAAAATTATAATATAAAATCGATTTTTTTAAAATGTAAATGAATAAAGAAACATGACGAAGCAAAATGAAATCATTTTCAAAAGTTTGATACAGAGGAAACTTTCTTGAAATGAATCGTTAAAAGCTTTTAAAAACTGTTTTAAAAAATATGTGCAAAGAGACAGCTTTGCAGACATCTTAATGTTTATCAAAACCATAACATGATTCTTAATAGAATGATAACACTAGACAAATGGGTAGAATGTAACCTCTGTAAATTGACATTTAAAGATATCTTTATATGCATGCGTGGGTGTTTTTATGTCATACAATTACTTCTCGTCATAATGGAGGCGGTGTGATGACAAAACTGTCAGAGCGTCGGAAAAAGTTATAATATTTCCTCCGGTTCTTTACGTTCTCAGTTGAAATCCCCTTGAAGTCAACCCTACTTTTCATTATTGCCGAGTCGATAAAATGACGTACTTGTTGTGATGACTAATTAATCTTTTTTTAGAATTGCTGGCATATTCCAAACATTGAAATCGTTAATTTGGCTAGACAGTTTCCACGACAGGTTTCTTCTAGAATTGAGTGTTTTTAATAAATTCTTGATTTTTGACATCTTTATTTTAAGATCGTCACAGCCACTGCAATACGGAGAATTGTCAACAAATTATTTCTGTAGACGATATTGCATAACCCGAGGAAGGGGTACCTGTGCCAACAGAAATGACGGGGGAAATGAGTCTCATAGTGAAGCTAGCTCATTCTGGGCGTTTACCATTCAAATTATTTACATTATACCTTAATACACGTATTAAATCTTACATTAAATGGATGTCTTAACTTATCCTAGTATAAACACGTGATTTGCGAATGGTGGAAGATATTAAAAATCAAAGGTAAAAATAGGAAAAGAAAGGAAAGGAATATACAGGTGCAAGCGTTGCTGTGTGGTTAAGAAGCTTGTTTCACAACCACGTTGAAAAGAAAAGAAGTTATCATTCTTACCTGAGTTACTGAGAATGAAGATTACAAAATCCTGTGGGATGCAATAATCTAGCGTGACCAACAAATCAGACGGAAACCACACGTCGAGCAAAAGGGCAAAAGCTCGCTCGGTCTCGATTTTCAGTTGGAAGCTGTGCAAAGCAACGATAATGATAATAACAATAATAATAATAATAATAAAAATAATAATAATAATAATAATAATAATAATAATAATAATAATAATAATAATAATAATAACAACAACAACAACAACAACATTTTAATAATGATAATAATAATAAGTAATAGCTTTTTAATTGATGGAAAGTATACGAATTTGGAAAGATGAAGGAGGAGAAGAATCGAGGGGGAATACATACATGTGTACGTTTGCGCGTGTGTGTGTGTGTGTGTGCGATCGTGCGCGTATGTGTGTGTGTGTGTGTGTGTGTGTGTGTGTGTGTGTGTGTGTGTGTGTGTGTGTGTGTGTGTGTGTGTGTAGATAGCTATGATGAACTTGCTGATAATTATGTAAGAGCAAAACATCGACGTAAACCCTGATGAGTTAGATATGTCTAGCCCCTTATCAAATAACGACTTTGTGGTGAAAATATGGAGCATATTATGAAAAGGGCTATCCCAGAACGTTTTAAAATAACCTGATAGTAACTTGAGCTCCTATTGCCATCAGGGTTTTTCTAAGAAAACAAATTCCAAACATCGTTAAAAATAGAACATTTGGGTGGGGGGATATGTTGAAATATGTGAAGATATGAGTGCTTTCCGATCAAAATGGATTAAAGCTTATTGAGGAATTTATGATATATGAATAGAGAACGTAATGATGTTCTGCTTAGTTAACATGGATATAAAGATATATCATTTTGGAAAATCTAGAAAACTGATAACTACTAAATGAACATAGCAAAATGAAAATGTCTTGAATAAATTTGATACCAGTTGCAGTTGGATTGGAACACACTTTTAACTCACCAAGAATCTTATATTCTATCATCTCTCTCTCTCTCCCTCACTTTCTCACTCACTCTCACTATCCCTCTTCCTCTTTCTCTCTCTACTTCCTGACACATAAATGTATAGAAGTAATTGCTTATATGCCTATATACATATATATATATATATATATATATATATATATATATATATATATATATATATATATATATATATATATATATATATATATATATATATATATATATATATATATATATATATATATATATATATATATATATATATATATGTATGTATATATAAAAAATTATAATACAGAGTATCTAAGAGATACCGCCACGCTGAAAAATAGCAGTCAAATCTTGACTCTAAACCACAATAAATGTGGTTTAGAGTCAGGTTTTGACTGCTATTTTTCAGCATGGTGGTATCTCTTAGATACCCTGTATTATAATCTTAAATAATTATTACCTTTGAAGGTTTTTATTCCCATGCTGGCCACTTGATAAAATCAATATTTTAAATATCGATCTTATCCTTATTTATATATATATATATATATATATATATATATATATATATATATATATATATATATATATATATATATATATATATATATATTTATATATATATATATTATTGTGTCTGGTGTCATACGCTTTTATTATCACACACAGATATATATATACATATACAAACATACCTCACCTACATTGCTAGAAATAGGACCTAAAATGTTCCAGTACTGTTACAAAGCAGGTAACATATACTCTGTTAGGGGCTACAATCGCCCCGAACTCCGACCGGGAATTCCTAAGACTGACCGGCTAGTATCGGCTATTTTCGTAGCCATCTTCAGTAAGGCCACCTCGTTCGATTAATTCCTAGCTACTTCACCTATCAGAGTATATATATTCACCATATTCAACATTACGAACAGCTGTTTTCATTCATTTATATATATATGTGTGTGTGTGTGTGTGTGTGTGTGTGTGTGTGTGTGTGTGTAAACTCACATACACAAACACGTGTATAACTGAATATGATTATCCGTGCATACTCTTCGCATACACGTGTAGCCGATTTATACACACGTGCACCCATAAACACTCACACATACATATATATATATATAAATCGTTTCTATGTGTATATATGCATATGCATATATATATACATATGTGTGTGTGTGTGTGTGTGTGTGTGTGTGTGTGTGAGTGTGTGTGTATACGCTTACGCACATTCACCTAAGTGCTTCTACATATTTAGCTATTCACGTATGTGTGTGTGTGTGTGTGTGTGTGTGTGTGTGTGTGTGTGTGTGTGTGTGTGTGTGTGTGTGTGTGTGTGCGTGGGTGTGCATGTGAGTGAGAAACTGTGTGTTTACGTATGCCTGTATCTACCTCTTCTGTATGAGTTTGTCTACACACTCATGTGCATAAGAGACTCTGCTTTTGAAACACAGAAAGTATTCAATTCATAAAAACAGCGTTAATTCATTCACTCACAACTACAATGGAATAGCTACAGAGTGTAAAAAAAGACCCTCGGTAATTTCTCTTGATACCATAATTCTAGAACTCAATGAACAAGAATTTTTCGTAATGTTTATGTAAAAATCTCAGACATCACACAAGATCTTATAAGATAGTTTAGGAATAATATGAATTATTCAAAAGTAAGTCTGTAACGGTATCCGTGATTTTTACGACCATGTAAGCTGCAGGGAAGTACGAAAAATATAGTCTAAAAAAGCTGATACCGATCAGATTGGTAAAAGCAAAAACAGATTAATAATAATAATGATGATGATAATAATAATAATAAGAATAAGAAGAAGAAGAAGAAGAAGAAGAAGAAGAAGAAGAAGAAGAAGAAGAAGAAGAAGAAAAAATATAATAATAATAATAATAATAATAATAATAATAATTATTATTATTATTATTATTATTATTATTATTATTATTATTATTATTATTAAAAAGATGGCTGTGGATGATTAAAAGTGATTTAAAACCGGAAACGGAGGCTCTAATCTGTGCTGCCCAAGAGCAAGCACATCTATCTATCTATCTCATCTATCTATCTATCTATCTATCTATCTATCTATCTATCTATCTATCTATCTATCTGATTGACCGTTGACTGGACACTATTCAATTTTTTTTTCTCCGTGTTTTTCTCCTTGTCTCCGTATTCTTTCTGTTGAAGAGCGTAGCTCGAAACGTCAAAGACTTTCCGTATTCCCGAGCGTCATACTAATACATCCTTTTGTTATTTACACCACCTGTCCTCGTCTGTTGTTGTTTTTTCGTATATTCTCCCATATATATATATATATATATATATATATATATATATATATATATATATATATATATATATATATATATATTTCTATCTCTCTCTCCCCCTCTCTCTCTTTCTATATATATATATATATATATATATAATTAATTAATGTGACCAGTGGTTTAGCAATGTGTTTCCAAAAAGGAAAACTACAAGTGTCCTTCAATATGACTGAGGCTGTTAGAACACTTACAACGCTAGAAATAAGAGCTAAAACGCTCTAATGTTTTATATATATATATATATATATATATATATATATATATATATATATATATATATATATATATATATATATATATATATATATACATATATATATATATATATATATATATATATATATATATATATATATATACACACATATATATATATATATATATATATATATATATATATATATATATATATATATGTATATATATATATATATATATATATATATATATATATATATATATATATATATATATATATATATATATATATATATATATATATGTATGTAGGTATGTATGTGTAGATGTGTATATATATGCATATATGGATACAAGACGTCACAATATGAAAGTACGAAACAATATGAAGTACGAAAACAAGCACGTTGAATACGCTAACAACAACAAAAATTGAAAACGGGACAGGTAACACAAAGAACGACCCTTCATCAGTTGTCGGCTGTCTATCTACTCCTCATTTCGAGAATTCAACGATAATATGAGTCTTCGAAGTGTGTTGCTCCCATAACTTCCAAAATAAATTTGGGATTTTTGGGAGTGTTAGAGTTGGGAACAAAAACAGGACAGTGGAGACATACAAGGAAACCGAACGAAAACAAACATGGAGGATCGTAAGACCAGAACGGGAGGGAAAATAGCGAACTCTGGAAGAAATAGCTTCTTTGAAAAGACAAAAGATAGAAGAGAGAGATAGACGATATCCAGTCGTTAGAACGTTGTGTAGAAACAGAAAGATAGCCACGTGAAGAATAGAAAGATGGACGATGGTTACGTGTGAGCAAGAAGGGAGAGAAAAGGAGAAAGAGGGGAGAGAGAGAGAGAGAGAGATAGAAAATGGTGAGGGCGATAAAAAGGGAATTAGAGAAGGATGGGGGAGAAAACAATACATATATAATAAATAAATAAATATAAAATGCATCATGTACAGGACATCGACAATGAGTGAAAATTACGTAGATACATGAGTGATAAGTACACCCATGTGTGTCTGTGTGCTGTGTGTGTGTATGGTAACTACATCGTGGAAGAGCCATCTTAGACTTTATTTGAACACGCAAAATCTGTTTTTCTGATGTCAAATATGTTTTGTTGAAAATATGACTGCGTTCGAATTTAATCTGCTTTATCTATATTTTTTTTATATTTCCGTATTAGTGTTAATGGACTTAGGAAATTTACTGTTCCAATAAGGAAATATGAAGAAACATTTATTAAGAAGATTAAGCTCACAGTCAGTCATGTCGTTAAATTTATATATTCAAGTACACACACTTACGCATATATACATACATACATACATACATACATACATACATACATATATATATATATTTATTTATTTATTTATTTATTTATCTATAAATATATATATATATATATATATATATATATATATATATATATATATATATATATATATATATATATATATATATATATATATATATATACATACGTATATATATGTGTATATATATATATATGTATGTGTGTGTAAGACCATCCTCATAAACCTAATCTCATAAATGTAAATATATATGTATGTGGGTGGGTGTGTTTGTACCTGTGCGTGTATAATATATGTACGTATATATAACACACACTGTTATATATACATATATATATATATATATAGATAGATAGATAGATAGATAGATAGATAGATAGATAGATAGATAGATAGATAGATAGATAGATAGATAGATATATAATCAGAAATCAAAGTATGTCTGTATATATATATTATATGTACGGCTACATGTACACACACACACACTCACACATTTACATACTTGTACATATATCACATATCACTAGAAATGTGTGCGATCATGAATGCGTGCGTGTGGGATAGATTGCTGTTGTTAATATAAGCCATATACAGGCAAATGGGATTAGTGGAGATTATTATTAGTAGAGATTAGATATTAGGGGAAAAAGGAGTGACTGATCAGTTCAGCTTTGCTTATATACGCTTCACAATAGTCGAACGTATATCATCTATCCATCTATATACATCTGTGTATCTGTCTGTCTACCTATCTATCTATCTCTCTGTTTCTTTGTCTGTCTGTCCGTCTATCTATCTATCTATCTATCTATCTATCTATCTATCTATCTATCTATCTATCTACCTACCTATCTACCTATCTATCTAACTAACTCTCTCTCTCTATTTGTCTATCTATCTGTTTCTCTGTCTCTTTTTCTTTCAAATACACTTACACCCTTTCTCGCTCATCTATCAATCTATCTATCTATCTATCTATCTATCTATCTATCCTTCCATCCATATATCTCTCTTTCTCTGTCTCACTCTCTTTCTCTCTCTCTCTCTCTCTCTCTCTCTCCATCTATCTATCTATCTATCTATCTATCTATCTATTCTAGCTGTCTATCTCTCTGTTTCTCTGTCTCTCGTTTTCTTTCACACACACATACACACACACACACACTCTCTCTCTCCCTCTATCAATCACTCTATCGATCGATCCATCGATTCATCCATCCATATATCTCCCTTTCTTTGTCTTTGTTTCTCTGTCTGTCTCTCTTTCTTTTTCTCTTTCTCTATCTATTTCTGTCTCTATTTCTGTGTCTCTCTTTTTCTTTCACACACACACGCTCTCTCTCTCTCTCTCTCTCTCTCTCCCCCTCTCTCTCTCTCTCTCTCTCTCTCTCTTCCTCTATCTATCTATCTCTCTATCTATCTTTCCATTCATATATCTTTCTTTGTCTCTCTCTTTCTCTCTCTTTATTTCTCTCTCTATCTATCTATCTATCTATATATCTATCTATCGAGCGAGCGAGCGAACGAACGATCCATCTGTTTATCTGTTTATCAATGCCTATCTACCAATGTGTCTATATATTTGTTCATCGATCTTTCTACCGATTTATTCCTATAATGGTAATGGAGAAGAGTCGTGCGGAGTTGGAGAGAATGAAACTCAGTGGAAGATTTGTTTATGACATCGAACAAGAGTCTGAACTCACCTAGGATATGATTCATGTGTAGGAAAATCAAAAGAACTTGATGTTACTGATAAAGCTCGTTTTGCTGAAGATAATAACGGTGAGATGGAGTGAAGTTGTTATAGCAGTCAAGGAAAATTTCGAGCAGGAATCTTTTGAATTTAGTTACAGATTAAAAACATTTAGATCTTAGAACGATGTGAATAAGTTAAAATGTCAAATCTGAAAAATTCTATGGGATAAAGCATCACTATTAAGTGATCCGATAGCAATAAAAATAAATTTAATGGAAGTAAGTTTTCGGGTGGTGAACTTTCCAGGAAAGTGTTTTGTTATGAAGGCTCTCGTATTGAAACTAAAATAATTGCATCGTAAATGACATGTTAGCCATTCAAAGCCACAGCAGGACAGTTAACTTCATTTAAACATTTATCATTTATCACATGATGTCACAATATTCGTTACGAAAACTGCGACCTGATCTTTGACGACTAGGAAGTATAATTTATCGCGCGAAAAAACTATTTTGTTGTCAGGACATTTTCAAATGATTTCAAGGTTTTTCTGTATACCGAATCAAAAAATGGAATCTAGTTTTTAATCATTACGTCGGCACTTCAACATCCCCAAACACTCGAGTGGGTATATATATATATATATATATATATATATATATATATATATATATATGTGTGTGTGTGTGTGTGTGTGTGTGTGTGTGTGTGTGTGTGTGTGTGTGTGTGTACGTGTATGTATGTATGCATGTGTGTGTGCGTGTGTGTGTATGTTTGTGTGTCTGTGTTTGTCCCCCACCATCGCTTGTCAACCGACGTTGGTGTGTTTACCTCCCCGTAACTTAGTGGTTCGGCAAAAGAGTGCCGATGGAATAAGTAGTTGGCTAAACAAAGAATAAGTCCTGGGGTCGATTTGTTCGACTAAAAGTGGTGCTCCAGCATGACCGCAGTCAAATGACTGAAACAAATAAAAGAATAAAAGAATAAAAGAATATATATAGACATGTCCATATATGTATTGATTGATTTATTTATTGATTGATTGATTGGTTGATTGAGCGATGGATGGATGGATGGATGGATGGATGGATGGATGGATGGATTGATGGATAAACGTATGTCAGGTCACTCTTAATGATAACTGTAATATAACGGGTGAGCCAATAGGTCTTGTTACACAGTCAAGTCCTGGGTGGTAAAACAAGCAATCCTACCATGCCTGCTTGGAAGAGAGGATGATTTTGTTGGACAGCCTGCAGGATGTCAGGGATATAAGTAGAGTCACTGTTCACCCATCAGCTGGGATTGAGACCGTTAGTCTTTGTCTCGACATCCATCTACAAGACGGATGTTCCGAAATAACATCAGCCTCACTTCATACCGAAGATCTTACTCATGCTTCTTTCTAAATTACTTTGCTTTGTAGGTGAGAATCTTAGCTGTGTTAGGCTACTTAAAGATTTTAAATTTCAGCACGGATATTGCTGGCAGCCATTTTCTTTAACATCTAGCGTAAGCTAATTTGTCATGTAGCGTAAATTAATTTGTCATACTCGTCTACGAGTTGACAGCCATTATGTATGTACATGAATATTTGTGTATATCTATGTTTTGGTGATTATACGTATAAGTATTCTGTCTGTGCAGTGCTTGGGAATGTTAGCATTCAGTTTGTTATTTTGAATGTTTATTATCCCTGCCAACTAAACATCTTATCTGGATTGAAGCATTTAGAACAGCTACTAGTGTCCAGTACTTATTTAAATTGATTACATTACATCTCCAAAAGAATTTCAAAATTCTATGTTTAGATATTAAACAAGCCCTTTACCTTCCACTTGTCATGAATCTGAATAATTTTCTTATCCGTTTTTCTTTCTCTTTCACTGAAAGCACAGATGACAAAGACAATAGTGATATATAACCATTTGCAGTGAGATAAGGAGATAGTATGTTGTCACATTTCTCAGTTGTTAGCCATGAAAAAGGCATTGAACTCCTAATGACTGTTACTTCCATGTCGATATTGCTCCAGGCTGTTGTAAATTCACTGTGATTGCACTTAGGAAATAACGAGTGATTTCTTGGCTTCTATTGTTGCTTTCAATTCGACACGCAGGAAAAGTTATCTCTGATACAATGCCAGCAAATAAAGTGGGAGACATTTTCGCTGAACCGCTTTGCGAGATAGCAATCCATACATACATGCATACATCCACGAATGTGTGTGTGTGCATGTGTATATATATGTGTGTGTGTGTGTGGTGTGTGCATGTGTCTATGTGTGTGTGTGAGTGTGTGTATGTATGAATGTATGTACATTCATAAATAAAGTGAGGGACGTTTTCTCTGAACCATTTTGCGAGATAGCTATCTATACAATCATGCATGCATTCACGAATGAATGTGTGTATTTTTGGTGTGCATGTGTCTTTGTGTGTGTGAGTGTGTGTATATATATGTGAATGTATATGCACACATACATAAACAGATACAGATGTTACTAATGTAACTAAGAGAGCGAGTCAGCCACCAGCATTGCTAGAAATAAGAGTCAGAACAACTTTTTGCCACGGGGAAAAGCAAGCGAGACAGAGCCAGATCATCGATAAACTAACAAGGGAGTTTATAGTAAATACCTTAAGAATCACAGGCTGATTCCATAAATGGTTGTCAGTTGCAAATAAGCCACCTCAATAATTGATATATATATATATATATATATATATATATATATATATATATATATATATATATATATATATTTCTGTCTATCTATCTCCATTATCTTGGAACCCCATTCAAAACACAAAAACAATGTTCTCTTCTAAACAACCCCACTCCAAAAAACATCTGTTTTATATAAATGGAAAAAACTATTTGTACATTCACAAAATTGTATTTGACACGTTCCTGACAGGAACGAAAGCGCTAATAAAGATGAAGAAATAAAAGGATTCTTTTTCCAAACTTCTGACGACGTTTTTTTCTCAATACATATATATATATATATATATATATATATATATATATATATATATATATATATATATATATATATATATATATATATATATATATATATATATATATATATAATTCCTCATTTCTTAAATATAGAACTGAATTACGGCTTTGTTTAGGGAGCATTAATTTCAGTAACAACGAATACAAAATGGTGGGGAAACTCAATGCATTGTATCGTAGACACATCGTTGAAAATTTGACTATTGGTCCAAACCAGTGGTTCCTAATCGTTTGGGGGCTGCCACCCACTTGGCACTCGGGCCTCATTCATAACCATCCTATCACTCACCAGCACAAACATAGACCACTTTCTGTTGTAAATTCGAAACAACAGTATTTAAAAAATAAATCTCAATTTAGTTAAAACAATCATCGCTTCTTTTTGGCCACTCCATTACCGCTCTACTTTTCTTTAACGCCCTCTGGATCTTTCTAACACTCCGTGGGGTAGTACTGCTCGCTTTTGGAACCACTGATCAAAATTTTGTGTATCACTGATTCAAGTTAGTGTCATTTGGTCTTATACCATTCTAATCGATATTGATAGAACTTGAAAGTAGAAATTCAAACGAATCTAGTTGTTGCTGTACAGTGTCCTCCCATACTTAAAATGGTGAACTATGTTCCATCGCGACGTCTGTTTACAGCTAAATGGAAGGGAATAACTTCGTACTTAAGTAACTTGGTCATAGATACAACGCACCATCGTTGACAGGAAACGAACTGTCAATAATAACTTGGGTAAGTGAAACTCTAGAACGACCATCGCTAACGGAATTTAGTTGGAGAAAAATTAAGGACGCACACACACACGCGCGCGCGCGCGCGCAACAGAAGCACATTTGCAAGTGTAAAAATAAATGCCATAGAAATGTTTCTATTTTGAATAATCAAAGATCGTTTTTATGTTGTTGATTTTTCTTGTGTGTTTTTTTTTTCGTTTTGGCTATTCGTGTCTGTGGGCGCAGCCAACGCGAGAGAGTGCCACAGCACGCGCTTTATGTAAACGTCTGCCAATCATAAGAGAAGGGCGGAAAGAAGAAACCTTTCACATAACATCCGTTTAATGTATCAAATACAATAAACTATTTGGAGAACAAAAAAAGGTCACCTCTATCAATTGTGTATGTCACTTCTCTTCCCTAGTCTCCTTCATTTTAGTATCTATTCCAATATTGGAAGAATGTTTTCTAATAATTCGTTTGAATAGAAATGGCTATATATATATTTTCAAGTGTTTTTACACTGAGTACAACGTCAAATGTAAAGGATTAGCAATGATAATGTTCAAACAGAATTGAGAAGGTCAGAGTTTAAAGATGAAAAAATGAAGATGAGAATAATTTGTGAAAAAAAAAATGATATAGAGAGAAGAATAGAGACTTTGACATCCTAACGTTAACGATAGGGAGGTAGCTAGGTACATGAAGCAACTTCAAGTGGTCTAAAATAGTCTGCGTACATGAAGCAACTTTAAGTGGTCTAAAATAGCCTGCATTTACAAATGAGCAGAGAATACCTTAATAGCAGTTAAAAAGAAGTGTTGCCTTTTAAAGACCATTTTAAAGACCTAGCCTTTGAATATGCATTCTACGAGGCACATGTATCATGCGTATATCCAGAGGCACAAGCTCGCCATGGTAAGTGAGAAGTGAAATATAGTAAAAATTACAACAGAAGACGTGTGAAATTAGTAGATAATGATTTGAGATGCCTGGTACTAAGGCAGCTGAAATAAAGTTATGAAAAGAAACCATAGATGATGATAATAATAATAATAATAATAATAATATTTGTAAAAGACAAAAGCAATAAAGTTTGTTTATTTATTGATATGAGCATACACTGTAACCATAATATCTCGGCAAAAGAATTTGATAATCTTAGAAAATATAAGGATTTGCTCATCCAAAATCGAAAAGATGTGGCATCTCAAGACGGGTACAATACCTGTGATTGTAGGAGCAATTGGAATGATCAAAAAAGGGACTGAAAATTATTCAAGAATGATCGCTGGCTTACCATCCATGCAGGAAGTGCAAAAGATTGTCTCAACCGGAACGTCACACATATTGAGAAGAGCATTGTCACTGTAAATGTTTTCCCCTTTTTTCTTTACTTTTTTTATTTTTTATTCTATATATATATACATATATATATATATATATATATATATATATATATATATATATATATTCTATATATATATATATATATATATATATATATATATATGCATGTATGTAGCAGTACATAGCGGAAGAAGTTGAGATCCTAAGAAATAGGAGTAAGAGAGAAAATTAAGAGAGCGAGGGAGAGAGGGGGAAGGAAGAAAAAATACAAAAATGGAAAAGAGAAGATAAAAGATTTTAATAAAGTACTAGCGAAGAAAAGAAGGAAAATGTATTGAAAAAAACAATGAAAAATGAGAAAGAAATTAGAATGGAAAGTGAAAGAGTAACAGTTTTGAATGAAATATAAGGGATATAAGAGGAAAGAGTGTGAAAGAGTACAAGACTGAAAGAGATTGAGAATCGGATAATGAAGGAGAATGAACGAGAGAAAGAGCGAGGTGATAGGGGTGGGGGAATGTTTGGAAGTACATAAGAAGCAAGAGTGCACGAAGAATGAAATGACTAAATAAATATAAGAGAAATTACTTGAAAATTAAAGAAAAGTAAGATAACATATATAAAGTGAGAGATAAATAAATATAGGAATTCTAGAGAGAGAGAGGTAGAAGGAGAGTAGGAAATACAGAGGTGATTGAGAAATGGAAGGAATTGAGAGATAAACAGAAGAGAGGAGAGAAAAGAGAGAAGCAGAAAGAAGAGAGGGGGAGAAATATAACCGCCATGAAAGCACGTAAATGAAAAATGAAAAAAAAAAAATATGGCGGAGAATAAATGTTTAAATTAAAATGACGTCTCTAAAAATGATGACAGTTTGTCAGCATTGTTTGTTTAAGGAAACAAATGGCTGCCATCTTGATTCTTTGTGTTTATTCGTAGAAATAAAACATAAACAATCTCCGACTTCAAACTTACGCATAATTATGGAGTTTTACATTAACACGTTCTCGTTCGCAGATAGCAACACTATTCTGTACAACGCATAAGTTATGAGAGAGAGGGGGGGGGGAATAAGGGAGAAGAATGGAAAGAGAGGATGAGTGAGAATGAGGAGAGAAAAATGAGAGAAAGACAAATGCACAGAAAACTGGAAATACATTATCTTAGGTACTCACACTCGTGCACACTCACCCAAACACACACACACACACATGCATGCATACATAGGCGCACAGGCACAAATATTGTTGCATGCAGTCAAACAGTCTTATCTATCCTGAAGCATGTTAATTAACTTTCGGAGAGTAATTAGAAATTGCTTGAAATTATCTCCTCTTTTCTTTGAGAGGCTCTATCAAGTGCTGCTAGGTGTTTGTTTTCTTTCTTCCATTTTAAAGGAAGATTTTTAATTAATTACTGCGAATGACTTTCCTTACACCACACTTAACCTAATTATCCAAATTTATGCCATTGGCCTATTTGAGTTATTTCCCTTTGATCATTGTATTTTCGATTATGAAGTAACTAATAGATGTCATCACATTGGATAGAAAGTAAGTCTTCCCTGTCGGGTGTGGATGTCTTTGGATTGTGTTTTCCCTTCTCCATCGCTCAACAACCGGTGTTGGTTTGTTACATCAGCGTTTCGGCAAAAACATCCAGTAGGATAAGTGCCAGGTTTAAAAGAATATATATATTGGGGTTCATTCCTTTAACTGAAACCTTGCAAGAAAGTACTCCAGCATGATCGTAGTCTAGTGACTGAAACAGGTAAAAGAAAGTATGAACAATAAAACTAACCACACGTTAAACAAATGTGTAAGTGACTGAGTATTTCACAGACACGCGTGAAAATAACTAAATCAACATCACGCAATATGTGACAAGATTCTTTCGATTAGCAAGTACAATTCGTCAGGAGGACTTCTACACCGTTTTTTCAACCCACAATTTAACTCAGAAGGCTTAGATTGACCCGACGCTCTGGTAAGCGATGCTTTCCCAAGATGTGGGATTGAACCAAATATCTTGTCATGTGAAAGTGAGTGATGATGATACCGTAGACTGTAATTCTAGTATTAAAGTGACACAGATACAATTAGCTGGGAAGGTGGGGATGATGCTGTTATAATTTTGATGTCGGCTGGTTTTGGAGTATATTAAGTGATGGTAATGATGCTGGTGATGTCGACGCAAACAAATAGTGATGGTAGTCGTGGTGATCGTGGTGATGGTCACGCTGACGGTGGCAGCGGTGGTAGTACTGGTCATGTCGACGCAAACAAATGGTGGCGGTGGGAGGGTTGTGCCAGCGATTTTGAAGGTGGAGAGTAGTGTCACTGATGACGGCGAAAGCATTGAAGCTAATAGTGATGGTGGTGGTGGTGGTGGTGGTGGTGGTGTTGAATGATCCTGATTCTTGTTATTCGTCGTACGTTCATGATTGTTGATTTGAAGGAGCCGGATGCTGCACCTTCCCTGACATCGCTTCCTCTTAATCAGTTCGCCTATATTGCATTTTATCTCCAACCTCAGCCCGAACGAAGCTTGCCTTAAACATTGCTCTACCATTCCACAGACATATTTCGTCTTTCTCTACCCTCAATATGTAAAAGCGCACACACACATATATATATGTATGCATGCATATATATATATATATATATATGTGTATATATATATATATATATATATATATATATATATATATATATATATATATATATATATATATATATATACATATATATACATACACACACACACACACACACACACATACATATATATATATATATATATATATATATATATATATATATATATATATATATATATATATATATATATGTATATATATGTATATGTATATATATGTGTGTATGTGTGCATAATATGCATATATAATATATATGTTACCATTCCACAAAAATATTTCTTCTTTCTCCCTCCTTATATGTAAAAGCGCACCCACACAAACACACACACACGCACAGACACATACACACATATATGCAGTATACACCCATACACACGCATTTAAATATATTTGCTTACATATATAATTACACGCACACATACAGACTCACACACACACATAGTCATACACACCTAAAAAAAAAGCTAGTTATTTAGTTATGAGTTGGTATAAAGTGGCAATGACTTATTCTAAAAGTGCAGTTTGTTGTACTGTATCTAAAAAAAAAAATGCTAAAAACAAACAAATAAATGATTGATGACAAGGGCAATAACTGTGATGGAGCGACGTGTCGAAGAACGCTGTGAAGGAGCAGCGGGTTTTAGAGTGATGAAGTGTCTTGGACTACTTGGTGTGATTTGTTGTGTTGTAATAAAAATGAGGATTGATGATGAAGCGTGGCGTGTGGTGGTGTATTAATATTAGGGTAGATATAGATGTTATGCTGCGATGTACTGCTGGTTCGTTTTGTCAGTAGGATGTAAGTGTTGTGCAGGGGGGGGGGGGGTTAGTATGGTTATTATGAGATACACTAGCGGGCGGCAAGCTGGTGGAATCGGTAGCACTCCACACAAAATGGTTCTCGGAATTTCTCCTGACTTTACGTTTTGAGTTCAAAATCCTCCAAGGTCGACTTCGCTTTTTATCGCTTCGACGTCAATAAATTAAATACCAGTTGCGTGCTGGGGTCGGTCTAATCGACTGCCCCCCCCCCTCCCACAAAATTTCGGGCTTTGTGCCTAGAGTTGACATGCCAAACAAAATGCTTTGTGGTATTTCTTCCGGTTTTACGACATAGGCTCGAATTCTCCCGTGTTCGACTTTGCTTTTTCTTCTTTCGGAATCAATAAAAAAAAGAAGAAACTCTGTCCAGTCCGAGTTTTCTGTCTACGCAATGATGCCACCATTATTGTAATAAATGCCACCATTATTGTAATAAATGCCACCACAAACCAACCAGGCAATGGTCTACATTGGCGGCACGGTCGATTTCAAGCGTCGCTACCGAACACACCTGAATTCATTCTCCAATCGAAACTAACAACCTCTCAGCAACTCCAGTGGTGGAGAAGAGATGATGTAGGTGGTGGTGGTGGTGGTGGTGGTGGTTATTGTTGTCGTCGTTCTCGTGGAGAAATGCGGGTGGAAAAACTGCTCTGAACATATATTCATAACAAGAGCAACAGTAATAGCTAAAACAAATGAAATGGTGTTATTTACTGCATCATTAATTTTCTGCGCCTACTTTTGGCCTCCCAAAATTTTATTCGCATCTGAGATGAAGCGAAGCCTTCTTTCAGTACTTTTTAAAATTTTTTTTATTTTTTGATGAGGTTCTGGGGGCAAGGAGAGATTTTGTTTTGAATTTGCTTTGCTAACTAAGCGGCCCTAGATTTCAATAAAGTGTTACACTATGAATCCAGATGTACACACACGTCAAAATCTCTGTTGCAGCTATAACTATAACTAGGAGTAGTAGTAGTAGTGGTGGTGGTGGTAACAGCAGTAGCAGCAGTGGTAGCAGCGATTGCATCAGTTGTAGCGATAGTAGTAGTACTAGTTGTAGCAACAGCACTGCGTCAGTAGCAGCAGCAGCAGCAGTAGTAGTAGTGGTGGTGGTGGTGGTGGTAGTATTTAGTTCCGTTCACCCCCCCCCCCAGCTCAGTCCTAATCAAGCAGACCTTTGCATAGCAAACACATTTTCTGTATTAATATTTGAAAAAAATAAATTTAATTTGTTCTTCCTATTGTTTTTTATCTTTATTATTTCGTTGTCTTTTTGTTTTGTTTTTTTGTTTGCTTTTCATTTTCTTTTCTTTAACACGGAAACTGTGATTTGAGGGATATTTGGCAGCTTTTCCTTACAAGTCAAACGGAACCTGAGTTTTTTTTTTACTGCCTTGAAAAGTACATCTTGATAACGTGATGAGCGAAATAATTAGTCAAACGTTGGTTAGATGTACTATTAGATGAGGCAGACATTTTGTTTTTTTTACTATTACGACACAACAGAACTTTAACCAGTACATCGTACGTAGTTTAATTTCAATTTCCGTATGGAACAAATTGCTGTAAATGTTAATATATATAAGAGATTTTGCAATTAAAACTCTAATATATCTGGTTTGTGTAGTAATAACACTGAGAGAAACAAGACGAAACAAAGCGAGCGTATGTCTGCGCCTGTAGGGGTGGGTGGGAGGTGGAAAAGGAAGGCGCGTGTTGTAAATGTAGTGATATACTGTAGTAATATAATGCAGAAATATACTTATGAAAGAATTTAAGTAATATCATGCAATCTTCAATATAAACGTTATTTAATAACTGGATCGTTGCCAATAAGTATCTTGTTTTATGAAGATTTCAGAACAGAATTGTAGAGAAGTCATAAATGTACATAGTGTACACACATGCATACATACATGCATACATGCATACATACGTACGTACATACGTGCATGCATATATACATATATACGACCTTTGTCTTTTATCATTTACGTTTTTTAGTCGTTGAACTGCATATGTGTGTGTGTATACCAATATACATGTATGTATGCATATATGTATGTGTGTGTATACCTATATACATGTATGTGTGTGTATATACCTATATACATATATGTATATAGGTATATATGTATGTATGTATGTGTGTTTGTTTGTGTGTGTGTGTGTGTGTGTGTGTGTGTGTGTGTGTGTGTGTGTGCGATCTATTTTTTAATTATTATAAATCTTCCACTGAGGAGGGAGCCGGTTTCCAGCAAAGATACAAGGCTGACCTTTTGAATTACAGGCACAGCAGAAACAGGAAGTAAGAGCGAGAGAAAGTTGTGGTGAAAGAGTACAGCAGGGTTCGCCACCATCCCCTGCCGGAGCCTCGTGGAGCTTTAGGTGTTTTCGCTCAATAAACACTCACAACGTGAATCGAAACCGCGATCCTATGACCGCGAGTCCGCTGCCCTAACCATCGGAACATTGCGCCTCCAGATAGACAGATAGATAGATAGATAGATAGATATATAGATAGATAGATAGATAGATAGATAGATAGATAGATAGATAGATAGATAGTGACTGGCTCACTGGCTTGAAGGCTGGCTGGTTGGCTGGATGGTTGGCTGGTTGGCTGGATGGACAAATGAATGTATGGATAGATGGATGGATGGATGCGCACGCACATACACCTGCATGCAAACACATGCACATGCAAATGGAAAAAGAGAAGTGAGGGACTTTGAGGGAGTGAGTGAGAGAGAGCTGGGGTGAGAGGGGGAGAGAGAGAGGAAGTATCAGAAAGTGCTTCGTTTATTTATTAGTGCAAATCGTGCGTAAGGTATAGTTTTATTTTAAATAGTATTTTATATCAGTTCAGCGTCATTTTTATGCTAGAGTTTTCACGTCTGAGTTGTAGCAGCTGCCACATCTATGGCAGTTTTACGCTTCACGAACCTTGATGGTCTTTTGAACAACATATTCGTGTTGCTGTTGTTGCCTAGCTCGAGTCAATCCTGATTTGAATGCACTTTGACAAAGCGGTATTTCATCTGTCTACATTCTGAGTTCAAATTCTGCCGAGGTCGACTTTGCCTTTCATCTTTTTGGGGTCGATAACTTAAATACCAGTTGCGTACTGGGTCGATCTAATCGACTAGCTCTCCCCCCCCCCAAAAAAAAAATTTCGGGCCTCGTGCCTAAAATAGAAAAGGATAGGCAGGCAAGGTGCACCAGGTCAGAGGCCCGGAATTTCTATCCCTCTGCACTCAGTTACAGCATTGGTGCATCTTAAACAAACAGTCTTTGGGTCGAATGGGATTATTTATACGATTACTATTTTGAAATGTTCGTGTGGTGTCTGTTTGTCTGGACTTTGTTTGCAGGGTAGAGTTGCGCTAATCTGGTTTGTTGTAAACTTGTCTGGATATTTGGAAGTTGTAATAACAAAATCTATGCCAGACTCACATGTTCGAGTGTGTGTATTTTGAGTCTTTTTCGTTTCTCTTTGTATTGCTGTGTATATATATGTATATATATATATATGTGTGTGTATATATATATATATATGTATATGTATATGCATATGTACGATAGATGTATGCATGTGTGTGTGTGTGTGTGTGTGTGTGTGTGTGTGTGTGTGTGTGTGTATGCTTAGTGCAGGTGCTCTCTCTCAATAATAAACAAGCAAATTGGGACAGAAGAGAACATAAAATAGCACACATTGCATAACCACAAGCTCCACACAGGTGACACCCTACGTGCCACCGACACACAGATACCATAAATAAATATTTAAAAAAATACTCAAAATACACACACCTGGACATTGTGAAGTTGGCACAGATTCTTTTATTACAACCTCGAAATATGTGTGTGAATGTATGAGTGTGTGTGCGTGTGTGTGTGTGTGCTTGTGTGTGTGAGTGTGTGTTATGTATTTTTGTTTAAGTGTCAAATCCTTCCATTTATCATCAACAATTCTTTTTCCCCCAACAAAACAAAGATTATTTATCATATTTTTAATACCAAGCATAATTGCTTCCAACGTATAGAATGTCAATACCTCTATCACAATTTTCCACTATATTTTAGTATGGAATCAAGTCCATGATATATTTCAAATCCTTGAAGGTAGTGCTATCTTCTCTTCTGAATTCTCTGCTTGTTGTTGTTGTTGTTGCTGCTGTTGTTGTATATATCTAAGAAGTTACTATCAAAGAAAATTAAATGTTACCATCAAATTCGCCAAAAGCAGCACCAACACCAATATTAATATGCAGCAGATCCGTTCTATGCTTGTTGCCCAAAATTTCGAACATTCTAAATGTATTGTTTTGAAACTTTGGCACGAGGCCAGCAATTTTAGACGACGGCTAAGTCGATTGCATCGACCCCAGTGTCCAACTGGTATTTTGTTAATCGACGCAGAAATGATGACAGGCGAAGTCGACTTCGGTGGAATTTGAACCCAGAACCTAGAGAGGAACGAAATGCCACTAGACATTTTTCCCGGCGTACTAACGATTCTTCAAGCTCGCCACCCAAATAATGTACTTAACCTTATTAAAGAGAACAGGAAAGTGGCGAGCTGGCTGAATCGTTAGCACGCTGGATGAAATGCTTAGCGCTATTTCGCCCGTCACTACGTCCTGAGTTCAAATTCCATCGAGGTCAACTTTACTTTTTATCCTTTCGGCTCGAGAAATTAAGTACCGGCTGAGTCCTGGAGTCGATGTAAACGTCTAGTCCCCTCCTCCAAAATGTCAGGCCTTGTTCCTATAGGAGAAAGGATTATTAAAGAGAAGAGGAAAAAGAATATTAATATTTCAAGGACTGGCGTAATCCACAATGAATTTTGGGGACGTGGGTTCGTCAGTTACATCGACCCTGCGACGCAACTTGTACATCTTTTATTCTTTCTTGTTTTGTTGAATAGTGCTACATATAAAAATATTTCGGTACAATAGGGCATCTGGCCCCCAAATTTCAGGCGTTGCACCTATAGTAGAAAAGATTATTGAAAGAAAATCCGCGTATATATTATACACAGACTCTCTCTCTCTCTCTCTCTCTCTCTCTCTCTCACACTCACACACACACACACACACACACACACACACACACACACACACACACACACACACACACACACACACACACACATACATATGTATATTCTGTAAATAATAATAGTATTTTATAGGCTTAAAGCTTATAGCGTTCAGCGCGTAATGACTAAAGAAAATAGTCTAATAATGAGGTATATAAGCCCTCGACACTGCTTAAAAAAATATTCGCAGTAATATATATATATGTATATATATATATATATATATATATATATATATATATATATATATATATATATATATATATACATATATATATATATATATATATATATATATATATATATATATATATACATATATATATATACATATATATATATATATATATATATATATATATATATATATATATATATATATATATATATATATATATATATATATATATATATATATATATATATATATATATATATATATATATATATATATATATATAGGCGCAGGAGTGGCTGTGTGGTAAGTAGCTTGCTTACCAACCACATGGTTCTGGGTTCAGTCCCACTGTGTGGCACCTTGGGCAAGTGTCTTCTACTATAGTCTCGGGCCGATCAAAGCCTTGTGAGTGGATTTGGTAGACGGAAACTGAAAGAAGCCCGTCGTATATATGTATATGTATATATATATATGTGTGTTTGTGTGTCTGTATTTGTCCCCCCAACATCGCTTGACAACCGATGCTGTTGTGTTTACGTCCCCGTAACTTAGCGGTTCGGCAAAAGAGACCGATAGAATAAGTACTAGGCTTACAAAGAATAAGGCCTGGGGTCGATTTGCTCGACTAAAGGCTGTGCTCCAGCATGGCCGCAGTCAAATGACTGAAACAAATAAAAGAGTAAAAGAGTAAAAGAGAAAAGAGTGGTCTCGATCCTAGATTACACAGATATTCCTTGATCTCGATTCTGGATCACACAGATATTCCTTGATCTTATTCTGTTGTATACCGTTCGTATCAGGGGGTGGTGAGCTGGCAGAATCGTTTGCACATCATACACGTCCGCCTTTACGCTCTGAGTTCAAATTACGCCGAGGTCGACTTTGCCTGTCGTCGTTCCGTAGTCGATTGAATAGATCCTAGTTGGACACTAGAATCGATGCAGCCGCTTTTACCCTCTCCCCATATTTTTGACCATGTGCCAAAGCTTGAAACCAATATCTATTTAGAATGAGGCAACAGAACGGATCTGCTGCATATTAATCTTGGTGTTGGTGCTGCTTTTGGCGAATTTGATGGTAACATTTAATTTTCTTTGAAAATAACCTCTTACATATATACAACAATAACAACAAAAAGCAGAGAATTCAGAAGAGAAGATGGCACTACCTTCAAGGATTTGAAATATATCATGGACTT
>NC_142939.1:4017317-4032317 GCF_046866305.1 Octopus bimaculoides | reverse complement strand
AGTTCTGTAGAAAAAAAATAGCGAAAGCTAAATAGAGAGAAATGGGGCGGGTGGAAAAAAAAACCTGCCTTACCACAGCTCAGCTATTTTAATATTTTTGAGGGAAAGCCCTTCTTTTATACATAGAAAAAAAAAAAAGAAATCAAACATAAGCTGCAGAACAAGAGCGCTGTGAAGTTGTATGTGCAGTATAAATACTTCTATAGAGATATGCGCAACGAGTGTGGGACAGAGAGGGTAAGAGAGAGGGAGGGGGAAGGTAGGAGAGATGGTAAGACAGAGAGAGGGTAAGACAGAGAGAGGGTAAGACAGAGAGAGGGTAAGACAGAGAGAGGGTAAGACAGAGAGAGGGTAAGACAGAGAGAGGGTAAGACAGAGAGAGGGTAAGACAGAGAGAGAGAGAGCACAGGTTGGAGTGAGGGTGGGGAGAGAGAACCTGGTGTTCTGGTTTTACTTTCATTGCACCTGCATGGAGCAGTGAAAGGAATTTTCCCTTCTCATGTTACCTTCAAATCTGTATTTGTATACAAACACTCACACATATGTGTACCTGCAGTCACAAGAACTCATGCAGCAGGTAAAACTACTGGATCTTTGAAGGAAAAGCGAAGATTTGGAACGCTCATACGAATATACATACACACACATATATACACGCACGTACACACAGAGGCGCACACGTACACAGATACAGACGCATACGTACCCACTGGCACACACACACACACACACACATACACACATATACACATACACACATATGCACAACTCTTAATTACCATATAGATTGCTACTGAGTATTTTAAAATCTTAGAAGTGAAATCGTTTCCTAGTTTGGCATTCTGAAAGTATTTTCTCTACCTCCTGTAAGACAAGAATGCATTAGGTTTAGTAGTCACATACACACATACACACACATATTACATATATATATATATATATATATATATATATATATATATATATATATATATATATATATATATATATATATATATATATATATATATATGTATGTATGTATGTTTGTATGTATATGTATTGTCCAGGTTCAAATGTACAGAAAAAGACAAGATAGGTGACAACAAGCATGTGTATTAGTTTGACGCTCGAGAAGAATGGAAATGTCTTTGACGTTTCGAGCCTACGCTCTTCAACAAAAAGGAACATGAGGAAATAAACAGAGAGAGAGCGAGAAAATAAGACTGTGGATTTAGCGGTCAATCATGGCGTGAGAGAGAGAAAGAGAGAGTGATTGGATAAGGCTACCAGTAACTATCCCAGTATTCATCTCATGTCAAGTCCTGGTAGCCAAAGGTCCAGTAATCTACTAAACAGCGGCAGACTCACATATCCAGGACCTGCCCAAGGGCATACCACTACTAGACTAGATATATGTACGTATGTATGTATGTATGTATGTACCATTTACATTATAAAATCTTTTATTTAATCCCAAAAATGCTTTTTTCTTTTAATTTGGTAAATCTAAATGCTCATTCAACGAACATTTGGAATATTCAAATACGTGCAGAACAAGTTATAAATGAATGCAGATAAAGATTGCATATGAATTGTTACAGAAAATAAATCTCAAACAAGATTTCATTAAAATATTCTATTATCAAATAATTTCACAAGAAGAATTAACTGACACCCACATAAAAAGGAATGCTTTAGAAAAAGACATATTTATAATTCATTAGGACAACCACATGAAAATACATCTGAATAGACTGCTCTACTTTGGCAGACAAAAGATTAAATAGTTTAATACTAATTACTATCTAAAACTAATTATATATAGACAATGTAAAAAATATATAGATAAATAAATCAAAATAATACCAAAACAGAAAATGAAACAGAAAATGCTTTCGTCATATGAAGCACATACACGTAATATATTATTATATATATACGTACATACATACATACATATATATATATATATATATATATATATATATATATATATATATATATATATATATATATATATATATATATATATATATATATATATATATATATATGCATGTATGTATATGTATGTATTTGCATATGTATATATTTGTGACGTGAAGGCTTACGTATTTTCGAACAATATAAATATTTTTTAAAAAACATCTCACAAACTAAAATTTAACCAATGGAATTCTTAAGGACAAGCATGTTTCAATTTATGTTGGTAATTATCTCCAAAACGTATCATGTCGTTTTGCGAATTAAGTCGAAAAACGACGTAACGCGATCAAGCATTTTAAAAGAATTATTTGCTTATAATGTTCCTTTACATGATTTGTACTTATCTACAGTTGAATTTTGCTTAATCGTTCTCCCACCATAGCTTAACAACCGATGTTGGTGTGATTATGTCCCCGTAACTTAGCGGTTCGGCAAAAGACCCGATAGAACAAGTACTAGGCTTACAAAGAATAAGTCCTCGGGTCGATTTGTTCGACTAAAACCCCTTAAGGTGGTTCTCCAGTATGGCCTCAGTCAAATGACTGAAACAAATGAAAGAATAAAAGAATAAAAGAATATAGTACTGGTTTGAAGATGTGCTTTTTTTATTTGTGCTTTTAAATATGTCCACCGAGAGCGACGTAAACTAAGATAAATGGATTGAAATAGAGTTTTGTCTTTTCCATTATTTCCTTGAAAAGAGAAAACGACGTAAAGCTGAAACTGGAAACGATGTAAGATGAGGAATACTTGTATATTATTCGTAACGTAGATGCCATCATATTTGATGAATGATGTGAGTCAAGAAATTTGTATTTTTAAAACTTTATTCACAGTGGTGTAAATAGTTCATTAGCAAATTGACTAATTCTAGTTTAGCAGGGCAGGAGAGAACAACTGGGAAATGTCTCTGATATTTTAAAGTAGAGTAACGACTTCAGGTGTATTTCGACAGCAAAGTATGGTGTAGTTGGTAAGTAGATGTTTAAGTAGACGCCTATGAGCTATTTATAAAACTCAGTCTTGTTTCAATATGACGCGGAAACTTCTACCTATGGTTCATCAAAAGCTGGGAAATGAGAAATATTAATTTGCATTCGCCTGACCACGAAAATATTTCTGCTAGGATATATGTTACTTTCTTCATTGCCTTTTATTCGTACAGTCCCATCTGTTAGTGGCTTGTATTTTGTAATCTCTTCCAGTTCTTTGTCATCCACTCGTTGTTCCCCAGGTATGGCAATATCTATGATCTAAAGGTGGCGAGCTGGCAGAAACGTTAGCACTCCGGCTGAAATGGTTAGCGGTATTTCGTCTGTCTTAACTCAAATACTTTGGCTGTTTTGTTAGCAACCGGCTTGAACTCTCTCAAGAACCTAAATTAAACTCAAAGAAAAATCATACATGCGTATGTATACATGGACACACACACACACACACACACATATGGATATATATATATATATATATATATATATATATATATATATATATATATATATATATATATATATATATATATATATGTATGTATGTACGTATGCATGCATGCATGTATGTATGCATAAATGTCATAACAATACATTATGAAAATCATAACTTAAGTTTATTTATGAAATCAAAAATATTTGAATATTTGTGTTATAAGTTGTAAACATATCGCAGCCTATCATAACAGGCATCAAAGTTTTCAATAACATTGTTGTCAAGAAATGACCCCTTGCCCTAGTTTCTATACTTGTTTGAAATAATTTTATCTTATTTAATTATATTGATGATTTTATAAGAAATCTCATCTTCAAATTTATTGCATTCTCTAAATATTGTTCAACTACGCAACCATTATCGACACATTTAGCACCGTTATGTAACAGAATTTTGTTTTTCATCATTTTGGAGTTGATAAATGGAGTGCCAGTTGGAGGCATCGGATTGGTGGAATTTAAGACTAGCCCCCTCCCCAAAATTTCGGATCTTGTGCCTAGAGTAGAAAAGAATATGGAAATGCATTCATGCTTTTTTAAAGGCGGTGAGCTGGCAGAAACGTTAGCACGCCGGGCGAAATGCTTAGCGATATTTCGTCTGCCGCTATGTTCCGAGTTCAAATTCCACCGAGGTCGACTTTGCCTTTCATCCTTTCGGGGTCGATTAGATAAGTACTAGTTACGCACTGGGGTCGATATAATCGTCTTAATCCGTTTGTATGTCCTTGTTTGTCCCCTCTATGTTTAGCTCCCTGTGGGCAATAAAGAAATAAGAAACGTTAGCACGCTGGGTGAAATGCTTAGCGGTATTTCGTCCGTCTTTACATTCTGAGTTCAAATTCCGCCATGGTCGATTTTGCATATCATCCTTTCGGGGTTCATAAATTAAGTATCAGTTGCGTACTGCGGTCGATCTAATCGACTGGCCCCTTCCCCCGAAATTTCGGGCCTTGTGCCATGAGTAGGAAAGGAATTATGAGAGCGTCGGAGTGAATGCTTTTCAGCATCAATTCCGGCACTTAGTGTTATGATGGCAATGTTTGCAACAATATCGGCCGCAAACAGTATCAAAACATGTTTTTCTTTTTCATATATCATAGGTAACTACAATAGCTTAGAGAGGCAAGCTGTTTGCTAGGACAACTGTTGGTCTTCCATGCTGTAAATGCTCCTCGGTGATCATTTACTTTGGGAAACACTTTTTCAGATGCAGATGCAGGTGTCCACGAGACATCCAGAAGCCTTTGAACAAAGGAAGAAACATAACTTATTTAGTAGCGTTGGCATTGCTAACAATGGATGGCCATAACGCTAGAACAATAACAACGATTTAAATAAATTATGAATGTAACCTTTCATAAAGATCATTAAGATGGAAGCTCATACCTGATTCCTACAACGTTAAGCAAATGAAGTCTCTCACAATGAACTTTCATCGGAAAGCTTGACATATATTTCCTACAGTTATGTGAAATGATGCAATAAGTAATTTAAAAAGCAACCTATTCAAAATCACAAGATCTGTTATCTCTCGTTGTGTTGGCAACCTTCTCATAAATGTCAATGCTTTACCAACACTTCTAAGTGGATTCCGGTAATGAAATCTGTCTGTCCCTTCAGTCATTTCTCTGCTTTAGTCTGAGTTAAATAAGAGGGAGTGAGAAATCTTCTGCGAGATAAGACTCCGTGTCATTTAGACAACTCAGTGAAACATGTCGAATCACGAGAGTGAGCTGGGATGTTCATCGGCTGGCGATAAAGGAGTGATACTGCGGCTGTGAAATTTTACAAGCGTTAATTTCAACCCTTCTTTTTAGTAACTGCATTGTTGCTTTCCAACTAACTGACATCTGATCTAATTGATCAAAGAAGAGTTTAAAAGTAACTAGTTGCGACTTCTCTCGGAAATCGACAAAATTTGCCATCGTGGTGTTATGAAGTACCTGCAGTATATCTTGCACCTAAAATGAAGGCCAACACGGTTGAGTGAACATCTTTAGTTATAATCAAGGCAGTCCGAATTTAATCTGTGTGGTGACAGGGGGGACAGGAGACTTTTGTATTCAGACCGGTGGCTAAAGTTTAGGGTGTTACTTGTGTAGGTTCCTTATAAGTGGCAGAATAAAGTTTGTGTGTGAATAGTTATGTGTATGTATATATACATATATATGCTAGAGGAACACACGCACACACACACACACACACATACACACACACACACACACACACACACACACACACACACACACACATATATATATATATATATATATATATATATATATATATATATATATATATATATATACATACATATATACATATATATATGATGGGTTTCTTTCAGTTTCCGTCTACCAAATCCACTCACAAGGCTTTGGTCGGCCCGAGGCTATAGTAGAAGACATTTGCCCGAGGCTTTAGCAGAAGCGGCTTGCCCAACGTGCCACGCGATGGAACTGAACCCAGAACGATGTGGTTGCGAAACAAGCTTCTTGTCAGACAGTCACTCCTATGATTTACACATATTTTTACATATATATGTAAATATATATGTAAATATATATACGCTTTGATTTTCATTTGATCATATATACGTTTATATGGACGTGTATGTGTGTGTGTTTGTACATTTTAAACCTTTTGTTCTTTCACACACATACACACACACACCACACACACCACACCACACACACCACACACACAAACACATACGCACACAAGCACGTACACAGACAGATATATGCACATGAGCGAACAAAAAGAACAGTGTTAAACAAGACGTTAACTAAAGTACTTTGAGTAAAACAGCCTTTACTGGTAATTAACCTTAACCAATCATTAAAACTGGGTCAGAAAAGAAACATACAGCCAGACCACGTGGTAATGTTTACAAATAATGAACAATCGTTGCTCTAGTTATGAAACGCTTCTCCTTGACCTAAATTGCTAAAGGATACAACTTGCATTCTTATTGTGATAATACACGCAATGCGCGAGAAACCTATGCACATGCGTACATAGACACACACGTGCGTACATAGACACACACGTACACGTACATAGACACACACGTGCGCGCACACACGCACACACACACGAGCTACAGGCTAGAAGCTTATAATGTGCTATGTATAGGAAAATATATACGCGTGTATGTGCGTTAGTGTGTGTGTGTGTGTGTGCGCGTATATATGTGTGTATGTATATATGCATATGTATATATATGTATATATATATATATATATATATATATATATATATATATATATATATATATATATATATATGTAGATCTATTTATCTATCTACATATGTTTATATGTATATATATATATATATATATATATATATATATATATATATGTGTATACTTATATGTATGTGTGGATGTGGATGTTTATATACGTGTCAGAAAAGAATGACGAAAATAAGCAGAAAGTGAACAAGAAAGAGAAAGGGAAAAAGCCATAAAAACAGAGAATTATGTTTGTTTATCAATTTAGATGAGATTTTGTCACGTACACAAGTCATAGGAATCTATCTATCTTTCTATCTATCTATTTATCTATCTATTTATCTATCTTTCTATTTATCAACCTATCTATCTATCTATCTATCTATCTATCTATCTATCTATCTGTCTGCCTGTCTGTCTGTCTGTCTGTCTATCTATCTATCTGTCTATTTATGTGTCTATCTGATATAGTTATCTCTCTATCCATATCACGTCCTCACTTTGTTGTTTTTTTGTTATTGTTTTTTTGAACCTATATATATATGTGTGTGTGTGTGTGTGTGTGTGTGTGTGTGTGTGTGTGCGGGGTGGGGTAATACGATCCAAATGTGTAGTCTTTAGTTATCTTTCCTACTCCTTTTTCGACATTCACACACACACACACACACAAATACACACACACACACACACACACACACACACACACACACACACACACACACACACACACACACACACACACATATATATATATATATATACATATAGTCGTCCTCAAAATTCTTCCTAACCTTTGTTAAGTTTGGGAATTTTTTGTGATGAAATGAATGCATTTTGTCAAGCTTGTTTGCGAGTTATACGTGACGAACAACTGAAAGAATAACAATACCCTATTCAACAAAATTTTCCTTTCTGGGCTAATTTTATTCATGGATTTTCAAACATTGCCATGTTCAAAATTATTCATATCCTAGGTTTAATGAGTTCTATACCTCTTTTTAATAATCAATAACTTATCCTTTCTCTTTTATGATTGCTTCTAGACGATTCTTGTACGTGTTCACAAGCTTCCTGCATGTCTCCTGTGGGATGTTGGCCCACTCCTCCTTGGCGAAAGCCACGAGCTAGGTCAGGTATAAATAGAGAAAATATGTTCTGGTCATTCTCTGTTTCTGATCATCAAGCGAGGAGCCACGTCAACTTCTCGTGCGAGCCCACAGTGAAGGAAAGCGTCACAAGGTCATTTGAAAGCAATATGATGACTATGTGGCAACCGTCCAGAGCACAATTAAGAAGCACAAGAGGTTCAACACTGTAAAAAGCCTTAGTGGGCGTGGCAGGAAGCGTGAAGTGTCTCCCAAATTAGCCAGGAAAATTTACCGTGAGATCAACAGCTACCCCCGGACCACAACCGAGCCCCTAAATGAAACGCTTGACCAGGAAGTGACGAAGGTATTACGGTCCATCATTGAGCAAGTCTTGCACAGAGGAGGTCTCAATGGACGTAGGCCTAGGAAGGCGCCGCTGTTCAGGAAGAAACATCTGGAGGCTCATTTGGTATTTGCTAGAGGTCCTAAATGAAAACGTGAATCAATCTCCTGAGAAACTCCAACTCAGCCACACCTGGAAGGACCAGCAGAACAATAATCCGAAATATACCGCCAAGGTAGTGAAGAAATGGTTCAGGGACAATGATGACAACGTCCTAGAATGGCCGAGAACTTGTGGCGTGACTTGAAGATCAGAGTGATAGCTAGGAAACCGACCAACCTGACCCAGCTGGAGGCTTTCGAAATGGAAGATTGGGCCAATTTGATGATGTTTTCATGTCTATTTTTTTTTTTTCCAGGAACATCTTGATGTATAGGCAAACAGTCAATGGTGTTAGAGAACATAAATATTGACAATAGATGTGACAGTAAAATTCGTCTTCTTGCCATATTCCAAGGAAAAGTCAGACGTGGTTGTTGCAAGATTTCTGCGACTCCACCAGCCGCAATTTCTGGCCTTCTATTTCAACAAGATCGCACATTCTACTAGATTCTATTAGCACGATTACATATAAGTTCACCACCATCAATTCACCGCGAGGAAAGTCCACCACGAGGAAAGTTTACCAAGACAATATATCCCTCTCACTACTTAATTGAAAAAAAAAATGGAAAGAAACATAAGTAATGGAGACCCTGCGGTGAATTGATGACAGTGAACTTAGCGGACATGTAGCATAACATTCAACCTTAAATTTCTAACTGCTGAGTTCAAAGCTATCATTTTGTAGCGCTACTTCTTTTTAAATCTTCGCACCACCATTTGAGAGAAACGGCTACCGCTATGAGAAGTACTGGTCACATCGTTCATATCACTGAAGTGGTTACGTGAAGGATGAAAAGCAAATATGACCTTGGCAGGATTTGAACTCATATACATATATAGGTATACACACACACACACACACACACACACACACACATATATATATATATATATATATATATATATGTGTGTGTGTGTGTGTGTGTGTGCGTGTGTGTATAGAGTACAACGTGCGTACGTGCGTATGAACGTACCTGCCAACCTACATACATATATACATACAGAGTGTGAGAGAAAGTAATATATAATATTTAGGTCAAAGTTAAAATAAAAACAAGAGACAAACTAGCATGATGTATCATATACTCGCTATTTTTTTACTGTTCTTTACTTTTAGATATTCAAAACAAAGATGAACTGGTTTATACTAGAAATAAGCGGTTGAAAGCTGTCAGTGATGTAACGGGTAAGTGCGCAGAGGTAAGGGAAACCAGCAGTATTAATTGTCTTTGTTTTTAAGTGTGAATTTCTATGTGTTTGAGTGAATCTGGGAAATTAATTGTTAAACAGAAAAGCTGAATATTTGGACTATTATTGTCTGATACAAAAGACAAATATTATCCAAAATCTTTTATCTTTTATCTGTTTCAGTCAGTAGGCTGCGGTCATGCTGGGGCACCACCATGAAGAACTTTTAGTGGAATGAATCGACTCGGGTACTTCTTTGTCTTTTTTAAGCCTCCTACTTATTCGATCAGTGTATTTTTCCCGAAACACTACATCACGGGGGCGTAAACAAACTAACACTAATTATCAAACAGTGGTGGGGGACAAACACAGACGGAAAGACACATACGCTCACACACACATATATACAAACACACACACGCACACACACGCTCTCTCTCTCTCTCTCACACACACACACATACGTATATATATATATATATATATATATATATATATATAAATGTGCACATATACATATATACGACGGGCTTGTTTCAGTTTCCGTCTACCAAATCCACTCAAAGGGCTTTGATCAGTCAGAGGTTATAATAGAAGACACTTGCCACTACTACTACTACTGCTACTATTATTATTATTATCATTATTATTATTATTATTATTATTATTATTATTATCATTATTATTATTATTATTATTATTATTATTATTATCATTATTATAATCGCACGAAGCTTTTACAGCGGCACTTCGAAATTCTACCTAAATTTCCAGAACACAAGTCGATGTAGTATGTAAAGTAAACATGTATTGAAATTATTCAAACTATGTCACTGTGTTTCCGAATCCTGCTGCATTTTATATGGAGTTTTGGTTCTTCGACCAGTATGTTGGAAATACGCTAGTTTATCTTTTATTAGCCAGAAAGATACTAGTCGAAAGGTAGCAGAGAGAGAGAGAGAGAGAGATCGAAAAGGAAAGAGAGCGAAGAGAAACCTGAGATATATTTCATAATATTTAGTCTTCCAGCTCAATATTTTAACGTTAAAATGTACTCGATTCTATTTTGCTTTTCATAATTCAGACCCCTATGTAATATAACCTAATGACGTAATATAAACCACTGACGAACCGGGATAATTTTCAGTATAAGTTACTCAAAAGAAATTCCTCTCATTCTGGAAATGTATATATAATTATTGCAAAGGAGCACTAAGCAACACTTTGGATCAATCTAAAATGATAGGGAAATCTTAAAAATAATAAATTTTAATCTATTTTGGAAAAAAGAACTTTGTATTTATTCGCGATTTCGAACAGCATTTTTACCCAAATCTTATAGCTGATTCTCTACAACTCTCAGATCCTAGGTCACCTTTCTTCTTACTTCTCATCTCCATATTTAAATTTAAATTCATTTATCTCTCACTTCCGCCCGCCAGTCTAAAACCTGCTGTCATGACAATATTATTACAGTAATTAAAATTTAAAAAAAAAAAATGAAAGTAATATCCATCAAATATAGCAACAAAATATTACAGTAATTTCACGTTTCACTATTTTGCAATTGTCGATTTTTCTCATAAATAATCTTGGAAGAACTTAATAGGATTTTAAAAACCTATTAAATTCTTCGAAATCAATTCACATTTTATTCCTAGTTATATTTCATATGAATTTTTAACAGTTATGTTGTTTTGGGATTTGTCATTTCTCTGCGATGCTTTTTCGGCGAATGGATGTATCTTTTTTCGGGGTTAGCAAAATGAAATACGCGTCGCGTGCTGAGGTACATGTAAGCGATATTCCCAACTTCAAAATTGCTGGGTTTGTGCCTAAATTAAAAACATTTATATTTATAAGGTTCGATCTTTCTTTACAAGTTAATAATGATACATTGGACAATATGAACAGAAAGGATATTTTATTCATATATATATATATATATATATATATATACATATATATATATATACATACATATACATACATATATATACATACACACAAATACACATAAACATATATACACTTGGAGAAAATCACCCGGACGTCGTTGTTTCTTCTACTGTATAATGTACGTCTGTGTGCGTTCAAAGATGTACGCCAGCCTTACTTGATACAACAATGTGCGGAAACATTTCCCCAAACAAATCCTTTGAATAATTCTTCGTAAAACTATTTGGCTTCATGCCCATTCAAAAGATACGAACAATCTCATAATAAAAATGGCGTAAGAAATTAATGTCTCATGAAAATGTAAAGTACAAATATAAAAGGAAGGCTTAATCTACAAGCAATAATCATTTCTGTTCCAGTTTTGAACGCCGACGTTTCAAGCACCATATTAAACGATTTAACGTTACACCGTAAGATAACAATAAACATATTAATTGAATGGCTTGTTTCGGAAAATAGTAGTTGTTGTGAAGATATACAAAGGCAGTCCCACACACAGACACACACACAGACACAAATACACACACACACACAAATGAGTATAAGCATATATATACGCTGGTATGAACGTATTTGTGGCTATATATATATATTTATATATGTATACACACACACACACACACACACACACACACACACACACACACATATATGTATTATTATTACGGAGATGTACTTGCATGGAAAGCGACTTGATCTGAGATTGTGTGCTGTAAAACAATGGTGGAAGGTGTTTATAAGCCATTTAAAACACACACAAACACCGTTAGAGTCACTTCAACATTCAAAGTTAATGTTTCAAAATATTTTCGTCGCTTCATTATTTAATAAACAGTATAATTTTTATGAACTCATCGATGTAAACAACTCAGACACCATTTTATAACACGTCTGATGCCTTCAGGCAATCCTCGCGCATATAGACTTATACACATATTCTGAAAAAATCTGACTGTTGCATATGGTTTACACACACACAGACTGACACAGACACACACAAACACATATACACAAATACGTACGCACTCATACGCACATATACACATATATATATACACATATATATACACATATATATATTACTTTCGCAATTACTGTAACCTTATGTTGAAACATATGTTATGCCATATATGTAGATAGATAGATAGATAGATAGATAGATAGATAGATAGATAGATAGATAGACAGACAGACAGACAGACAGACAGACAGACAAATAGATAGATAGAGAGGCATGCATGCATACAAGCATACTTACATATCTATCCACCCGTTTGTGCATGTGTCTAGCTATATATTTATGCAATTCGTGGATAACCGAAGCTAGAAATGGTTATCAGATACATACACACATACACCTTTTTACACACACTATCACCCGCATTTTCATACATTTATATTCATGTCTACATGCAAACATATTGTAGTATAACCTAGAAATACGTATCCGTGCATATATAGACAAGCTGTCGAAAAACATAACAATAGTTATTTAAATTCTTGTTAATCACATTTTAAATAGCATCTGACGAATATGTTTATAATAATAATAATAACATGAAGAGATAGAAAAGGAGACGATGAGGAATAATTTTAGAACAACAACTGAAGGCATTCTCTAAAATCATTGGCAAAATTACAAATAATTGTATTTAATTAAGAATACTTGCGAAGGCGGTGAGCTGGCAGAATGGTAAGCACGTAAGATGCGTCACAGCATTTCTTCTGGCTTTGTGTCTTGAATTCAAATGCTGCCGAGGTCGAATTTGCCTTTCACATCTTTCGGGGTCTATAAAATAATACAGTATTTACATTATTTACATTATTTACATTTGGCGCATAATTGTTCCCATCTTGTTTGTTGTTAACACAACGTTTCGGCTGATATACCCTCCAGCCTTCATCAGGTGTCTTGGAGAAATTTCGAACCTGGGTTCTCATTCCTAAGGTATTTTTCGATGTTGTTATTATCATTATTATTATCCAGGTCACCTGAATAGTAATAATAATAATAATATATTTTTTTTTTGCCCACAAGGGGCTAAACATAGACGGGACAAACAAGGACAGACAAAGGGATTAAGTCGATTACATCGACCCCAGTGCGTAACTGGTACTTAATTTATCGACCCCGAAAGGATGAAAGGCAAAGTCGACCTCGGCGGAATTTGAACTCAGAACGTAACGATGTGTGCGTGTGTGTAGAAACGCTCATTGATTCTCTAATCTTACACTTCATTGCTTCATCGACTCCAGTATATTATTGCTATCACCTTCTATTAGTTTTCCCAGTGGAAGAAGGATAAGGATAGCTCCTTCAGATTTGGAACTGGAAACGTAAGGGGGATGCCAGCACTTGACTGGTAATTACTAAAACTGAATAGAACGGATCAACGCAAAAAGAAGTGCCTTGCTCAAAGACACAACGCATTCTCAACCCAGGAATTGAACTCATGACCCTAACCCCTTGGCCACTCGCCTATACATCCACACAGATACATACACAAAAATTATCAGTGTAAAAGTTGTAAAGGCGGTAAGATGGCAGTATTGTTAGTGCGTCGAAAAACATGACCAGCAGTGTTTCTTCAGGTTACGATCCTAGTTCAAATTCTGCTGAGGTCAGTTTTGCCTTTTATCCTTTCCGTATCGATAACATAAATTAGCAGTCAAGTACTGGATTCGATGTTATCGACTAATTTCTGCCCCTAAAATTGCTGGCCTTGTGCCAAAATCTGAAACCATAATTCAAAGTTGTAATCGATTTATTCTTACGATCTACTGATTTGCTTGTTTGTATTCATTACCGTAACTGAAACGTTAAATTCAGGAATCAGATGTCGGTATAGGGATTATTGAGGCATCGGAGCATCGGATATTTGGAACATTGGATATTTGTTCTGGATCTCAGCAACCTGCGTTCAAATTCTTCCGTGGTTAAATTTACTTTTTATCATTTCGAAGGTGATAAATAAGCTATCAGCCTAATATTGGGGATAGGGGTTCAATTTTTTTCAATCACCCCAGCACCGCTCTTTCTCTCTTTTTCTCTATTTCCTCCTCGAGAGTCATTTAAAAAATTTTTTTAAATAAAATAAACTCCTCGAAGAAAGCAACAAAAGGTCATCATCGCATTCTTTCACGAAACTTTATTAAAATTAATCACAAGCACCACATACTTGACAAGGAAGTCACCAGTGTCGTTCGTTGACCTGATATTCTTAGAATACACAAGTGAAGAAGTTGCCCAGATGTTTCTGTAAGAATGAAAACCTTTCTCTCATATATATATGTGTGACGTAAAAGAAATCTGCTATTATATTGTATCATTTTCATAAGACGAAGGCGGCGAAGTGACAGAATCGTTAGATTCTGTCACCGTATTTCGCCTTGGCGAAATGCTTAGCAGTATTTCGTCCGAGTTCAAATCCTGCCGATGCTGACTGTACCTCTCATCCCTCGGAGTCGATAGAATAAGTACCAGTTGAGCACTGGAGTCGATTAACCGACCTGGGTAACAGTATAAAACAAACTGCACACCTCTGCTAAGCCATGTCGAGCTAGTAT
>NC_142939.1:4012317-4014817 GCF_046866305.1 Octopus bimaculoides | reverse complement strand
ACTATAATTAGTAACCTTTTTCTTAAAGGTTTCGGTTACATAACCCCAGCATAAATAATATTTCATTGCTCTTTGTAAGGTGGTGACCTCGCAGAATCGTTAAAAAGCCGGGCCTAGCGGTGTTTCGTCCGTTTTTACGTTCTAAGTTCCAATTTCGCCGATGTTAACTTTGCCTTTCATCCTTTCGGGATCGATTAGATAATTACCAGTCAAGCACCGGACATCGATGTAATCGACTAGCCCCCTCATTTCAAATTTATTCGACTTTTGACAAGATATCAATATTTCATTGCTCCCTATTTCTGTAGCAGAGTGAAATAAACCAGTCGGGCAAGTTGTAGAATTACCATCATATACGCTAAACCCGATATCGTTTACAGATGTTTTGTAGTGTATTTGGGAGACTGGGGACTTAACTTCTTAAATATCAGCAACTCTAACTTTGTGTTAAGGACATTTCTGGAAAAATAGCAAGAAGCAAAGCATGGAAGATCTTCTTTGTCCACGCTCCATTTGATAGCCAAAGGAATGCTGCTCTCTAGGGCACGTAGTCCAGCACAGCGTCACTGCAGGCGTTTCTGTGAGAAAGAAAAGAGCAGGAACAGATACTGCAAAGCATCCTGCTCCATTCATAAAGCTACTGCCCTGGATTATTACTTTTCTTTCCTACCGAGCCAAAAGGATGAATGGCAAAGATGACCTCAGGGAAATTCGAACTCAAAGAGCTATGAGTTGAATCAAATGCCATGGAGCATTTTATCCAGTGCTTTAACAACACTACTACCACTCTGCCTAATTTTGAACTTGTGAGGAAATTTTATCATAGTCCTCGTCGTAGCGAACAACTTATGGGTGAAAATTAACCTTTACTATTTGTATGTCATGAAAATAGCACTGAACGCTAACATTTAGCGGGGCCCGTAACTTGGGAAAAGACAAAATGATGTGGTTTCTATTAACATTTACGTGAACTGACTTTTGCAGAGTTAAACCAGTTTTCAGCTTTTCACTTAACGTTGACTCCGTGGTTAGATTAGGTGTCCGCAGATTGTACTCAACATCTGAGCCTCTCATGGATATATTGATGCTGTCTTCAATCCTGCTTTTCATTTCCCTTAGGTACATGTGAAGCTAACTGAGATCACTCACTTCTTCCACTTAACCTATCCACCTTATTACATGGTCGTCATCCTCACCCTTTTCTTCTTGATCCTTCAGGTTCTAAGATAAAGATTTTCTTTATGGCTTCCGTTTTCGTAAATTTTGCCGAGGAATTTTAATCTATGTTTGAAAATTAATACTTTATTTAGCAAGGGTTTCTTTTCTCGTCTTCTTTCCATCTATAATATTGTAAAGAATTTTCCCACATTCTGAATGCCTCAATTTTCCATTTATCTTCTTTGTTAGTTATCTCGCTTTCTCGCCCAAGCATCATTACTCTGTATATCATTTACTCGGCCAATTTCTCTTTTGTTCACTGTGACACTCCTATTTATTATCTTTCTTTGTTTTCTATAGTTCCATCATTGTATATCTTCCAATAAATATTCTTCTTTTAATTTCGTTTCAGCACCTCCCTCTCGGATCCTAAAAACAGTAGATTTCATGCATCACTTCCACTCTCTGATCACCAATTTCAAATTCGTTTATATTCGAAATTGACATAGCTTCATATTTTCATCTTTCTGTTTGTCTTTATTTTTATTTCTGTCTTTTACTTGTTTCAGTCATTAGACTGCGGCCATGGTGGGGCATTTTCTTGAGAGTGCTTATTCGAACAAATAGACCTCACTACTTAGTTTTCATATCTCTGGTACTTCTACTATCGCTGGCATGAGTGGGTCATGATCAATTTCGATTAATCTAAAGCCTTTCAGGTTATCCATAAACAGAAGATGGTTCAATGATGGGCCTTTCTTCCCACATCCGTGACCCATCTTAACTTTCCTAAGTTATGGGTATTTTAGTGCAATTACAAATAATAACGGAGAAAACGATGCTACTTTTAATATTAACTTCTCCAAGGAATATATTATCATTATTATCATTATTATTATTATTATTATTATTATTATTATTATTATTATTATTATTATTATTATTATTATCATCATCATCATTATCGTCATCGTCGTTTTTGTTGTTATATATTTAGTTTCATTGATGCAGACAGTGCTGCTTGAAGCATGACCAAACTTGGCAGTTGTCCCAGGGCCTTCACGGCTCTTACAACCCGATTCTGATACATGCATGATGTGGCGTGCTTTCAAGAAACCATAGGACTCACTATATTGATTTGTCAGGAACTTCACCGGTCTAGGGACCCAATTCTGACCTATGCAAACTATGGTTTGTTCTCTTTCGATAATAAACTCTAGGGCCTAGTGCATTGATAAAGGCGCGGGTCTCAGCAGTCTTCAGGTTCAATTGTAATCTATGTATGCGGTGCCTTACTCTCAATAGACAAAAAAGCATAAGGGCCCAGTGCATTGGTTTTCCC
>NC_142939.1:3974817-4004817 GCF_046866305.1 Octopus bimaculoides | reverse complement strand
AACCGGTGTGGACTTGTTTACGTCCGCAACATAGCAATTCAGTAAAAAAAAAAGCAAAAAAAAAAACAAAAGAAAAACGACATTAAGTACCGGCCTTTAAATTTACATACTAGAGACGAATTCTTCGACTAAACCCTCTGAGACGGTGTCCCAGTATGGCTGCAGCCCAGTGACTGAAATATGTGAATGATAAGAGAAATGTTTAAGAAAGCAGAGACACAATGACTTCAAAGACCTTTAATAATTGGATATAAAGTTACAGTCTGTGGAACTAAATGAGACACACTTAATACTGTATTTTCAATGGAACGGTTATATTTTTACTGAAACAGTAAAAATGTAATTCCAGAATATGTCTTCACAAAATTTGAATATCCTTCTTCCGAGGATGATGTTGAAGATATTAAAGAAAAAGTTTAAATAACATATGCCGCAGGGCTCCTCCCTGAGTCAGCTCTTCCCTTATGACTGTTGGTGTCTTCCACTGAACTGGTAACGAGACCCAAAATACTCTGACTTTGGGGCGCCTTAACAACCCAGGAGGGTTTCAAAGCAGACTGCAACATAGAATGTAACAGCAGGAGTATCCAGGGGTCATGACCTGGATGCTCCCTTGAGTGTAATGAGAAAAGGGCCAAAACAATTGCATGATGTGGCCTCTTCTTTGAAGACTTTCAGTTGTTCAGATCTTAGAGTTTATTTATTACTCCTATATTGTTTGTTTACATTTACAAAACGTTATGTAACCAAAACCTTTTCGTTACTCATACAATAACTTTCTTGAATGTCATTACATGGAAGGGCTGGTGCTTTTTCCGATACAGTATCTCTAATCAATCCTACCCACCCCGGTAAAGAATGTGTGGCCTTATGCCAATATGGAAAGGCAATATTTATAATCGTATTTTTGGTTAAAAATGTGGCTTCTCAACGCCATCACTTCAAAACTTTACCGCAGTTACTATTAATTTGCTATATTGACACAGCCACTACTACAACTACTACTCGCTACCACTACTTCTACTGCTGCTGCTGCTGCTGCCATCACTGGTGTCGGTGGGAAATGTTACTGGAAGGCCCCCGCCACTTAAAAGCCATGTAGTAGTGTCAATGACGATTTTATTATTTGTTATACCAATGGCCCCAATACACAAATGACAGACAACTGCAAAATACTACTACTAATGATTATAACAACAATGATGATGATGATGATGATGACGACGACGACGACGACGACGATGATGATGACGATGATGACGATGACGATGATGATGACGATGATGATGATGATGATGATGATGATGACGACGACGACGACGATGATGATGATGATGATGATGATGATGAGGGGGAGGAGGAGGAGGAGGAGGAGGAGGAGGAGGAGGAGGAGGAGGAGGAGGAGGAGGAGGAGGAGGAGGTACCGCCACCACTACCACCTCAACCACCGCGCCGTCGCTGCTGCTCTTGATACATTTTGTTGTTGTTCATACGTTTGTTGTTGTTCTGAAGGTTTAATCAGTTTGAAAATGTCAAGGCTGAAAACGGAGAAAGTGCAAGTTGGATAATAATAATAATAATGATAATAATGATAATGATAATAATAATAATAATAATAATAATAATAATAATAATAATAATAATAATAATAATAATAATAATAAAATAATAATAATAAAATAATAATGATGATGATGAGGAGGAGGAGGATGATACAATGGTTTCACTCCCTCAATGACGGGTTCCGATTGGAAGTCATTCAGATTTTCTGTGAGGATGCTTGTGTGTGGTGGGAGTGGGGACGAAGAGGGCATTATAGTGTCACCGAGATAAAACCTCCGTTATGGAGTTGACGACAGATAAGAGCAGGGGGCAGAGAAAAGGGCAGAGGGGGGGGGGGGGGAGTAAAGAGATATTCTTTTGTTCCTTTATTCGTTTTTTATTTGTTTCAGTCATTTGACTGCGGCCATGCTGGCGCACCGCCTTTAGGCAAGAAAAGCGACCACGGGACTTATTCTTTGCTAGCCTAGTACTTATTGGATCGGTTACTTTTTGCCGAACCGCTAAGTTACGGGGACGTAAACACACCAGCATCGGTTCTCAAGGGATGTTGGGGGCACAAACACAGACACACAAACATATACATACATACATATATATATCTATCTCTCTCTCTCTATATATATATATATATATATATATATAGATATATATATATATATATATATATATATATATATATATATATATATATATATATATATATATATATATATATATATATATATATATATAAATATATATATATATGTATGTATATATGTATGTATCTATGTATCTATGTACGTAAGTATGTATGTATGTATGTATATAAGATATATATATGTGTGTGTGTGTGTGAGGAGGGGTGTATGAAAAGTGTTGAGCCTTCAAGGCCTTTGATCCTTGAAGTCTTGTAACTTCATCAGGAGTCTTGTACCATGTTTTTTTTTTTTTTTTAGGCTCAACGTGGTATTCCGGCTGAGATTGCATTCCTTGTATTTCATTTATATATTTATTTATTTATGTATCAAATGGTTTTAGATATGCAAAATTTCACTAGGGATTGATGTCTGTGAGATTTGGTTGCTGCCACGAACAGAACGATCAACGAGAACCTTGTATACCTGGAGTTTTCTGTTTCGATTGCATCTATTGTTGCTGCTGCTACTGCTGCTGTTGCTGTTGTTGTGTTTACTGATTGTTATCGTTGCTCTTAAACTCCAGATCAGTGAATAGCCTAGAGGTGGATTGGTACTTACAGACCGATCAAGGCCAGTATCGATTGTTTAACTCTCCGTGGTCAATAAATGTGATAACAAAGCATGCAGATGGGAGAGATTATGCTGACGTTGATGACTGGCTATCGACTGTGATTTCATACACATCCAGAACATTTCATACGAGTATTACCATAACCCCGGTACTTCAAACATGTACATGCTTTCGTCGAACCCCGAAGGCTGGAAGGCCATATTGATCTCGATAGCATATGAACTTGGAACGAAAAGTCACATTTCTTTCAATAGCATCATCACGACATCCTTCACACACACAAACACACACACATACACAATACAAATACACAAACAGATATACTTAACAGATGCTGCATATCTACCTCTTCCCCACCACACACGCACACACTGTAAGGATGATCTGGAAGCTTGACTGATGAGAGAAAGCTGCGAATAATCCGTCCTTGTTTTTTTGTGTCCGTTTTCTTGTGGTTTTCTTGACCGTCTTTGTATCGTCTGCCTGTCTGGATGTTTTATTATCGTCTGTTGCATTCTTGTTTTATTTTGGGGATTTATATATACATATAGCGGCGTACGTCCACTTTTGCTCACCTTGTAAGTATGTGTGTATATATATATATATATATATATATATATATATATATATATATATATATATACAGATATGCATTTACACATTCATACATACATACAAACAAGTACATGTGTGTATTTGCAGAAGATCGTTTTAGATCTTGGCAATAGAAACCTACCTTCTGATTGTAGTTCTTTTGTAATGAATTCAACTATTAAATAATTTGCCAATGCATTTCACTGTAAAGCTGGATTTTACGATTTTCTGTCTGATGTTTCTATGTGTCTAATTAAGCTTGTAAATATATACGAGTGTCTTCCTATTGTTGCGTTCTTGTACATGCGTGTATAAGTGGTTTACGGATGTATATGTATGTTGTTGTGATGGTGATGATAGTGAGGATGGGGAGGATTTTTGCGTCGGCGTCTTGGTGTGTTTAATCCGTTTTTCGCTTTTGTTACACACATGCACACACAAACACAGAATGTCCTGCACACAGGTATGCATATATGTATGCATGTACGCGTGTATGTACAGAAGCCTACACACAAGTATATATATATATGTGTGTGTGTATGTGTGTGTGTGTATGCATATATATATATACATATAAATATATACTTATATATAGTGTGTATGTATGTATGTATTCAAATTATGTGATGGAAGTAGCTCCATAATATAAACATTACTGATATCGCATATTTAACTGTGGGTGTGGTTTTTCGTGCAGGAAAGATTCGTTTAAAGACGTGTGGTGTTTAAAGAATAATAATAAATAAATAAAACAAAGTCAACTTCAGTGTTAGTCGAAACGAAATCGCCCTAAAAGTGCAGATATGAGTGCTAGATTTAGTATTTTGCTGTATACGCTCCTTCTCGATGCTGCGTGCACGCTTCACCACCCAAACGAAACCAGAATCTACAGTCTGATATATTATACGCATACTTTTGTACTCTAGGCACAAGGTCCGAAATTTTGTTGGGAGGGTAGCCAGTAGATTGGATCGACCCCTTGCATATTAAGGTCGATCCCAGTAAGCAACTGGTGCTTAATTTATCAACCCCGAAAGAATGAAAGGCAAAGTCGACCTCGGCGGAATTTGAACTCAGAGCGTAAGACAGACGAAATACTGCTAAGCATTTCGCCCGGTGTTCTAACGTTTCTGACAGCTCGCCACTTTGTATCATACACATACTATCTAAAGAATTTGCTGTTTTTTGCAGTTATTTCCCACAAGTGAAAGTATTGGTTTCATTTTTTTGCATTTCTTGTTTTTTTTTTTTTTAGCTAACAGAACTCTAAGAGATAAGGTTATAAACATGGCGGTTTAATACCGTTAACAAAGCGAATTATTTCACGTCTCTCGAAGTTTCTCGAATTCTTCGGACGTAAACACTGTAATATAATAAATTTACGGTTGTCAAGCGGCGGTAGGGAACAAATGCAAGCACTCGTGCGCGCACTCACAATCACACACACTCTCACACACACACATGACACACGCACGCACCTCCCCCCAATTATATATATATGTATATATATATATATATATATATATATATATATATGTATACGACCGGCTTATTATTTTTCAGTTTCTGTATACAAAATCCATTCACAAAAATCCTTGTTTGACCCAAGGCTATAGAAGACGTCACTTGCTCAAGGTACCACGCAGTGAGACTGAATCCGGACCCATAGAGTCCTGAAGCAAGCTTCTTGCCACACAACTCCGCATAGTTCTACTTTTCTCTTTGTATCATCAAACCAATATGTATGTATGTATGTATGTATGTATGTATGTTTGTATATATGTATGCACGTATGTACATATGAATGTATTTATATATGTGTGTATGTATGTGTGTATATATGTATGTATCTATCTATCTCCATCTCTCTCTATATATATATATCTATCTATTTCTGCATCCATCTATTTAGCACTCTCTTTTTGTTACTCTTTGACTTACTGTGACTCTGTCTCACTTTCTCTCCCTCCCTCTCCCCCTCTCTCACGGGGTAGGTTCTGTCTACGTCTGGGCTGTTGGGGGATGTTGTGGGGTGTTCGCTGTCTGTGTTGGTTCGTTTGAAACGCTGAATAGTTTCAAACTAATTCTTTGTCTTGATACGAAGCTTCTCAAATGCCAATGAAGCTATAAAAAATTGTACATAATTATACGGCATATAAGAATATAATACACCTTGACAGTTTAAATTGAATAGAACACACACAGAGACAAACAGACAGACAAACAGATAGACAGACCGACAGACAGACAGATAGATAGATAGATAGATAGATAGATAGATAGATAGATAGATAGATAGATAGATAGATAGATAAATAGATAGATAGATAGATAGATAGATAGATAGATAGATAGATAGATAGATAGATAGATAGACAGACAGACAGACAGATAGATAGATAGATAGATAGATAGATAGATAGATAGATAGATAGATAGATAGATAGATAGATAGATAATACATACATACATACATTAATACATACATAGAGAGGTAGATAGGTATGTAGATAGATAGACAGACAGACAGATAGATACATACATTCATATATACATACATACATACATAGAGAGGTAGGTAGGTAAATAGATAGATGGACAGACAGACATATATGACAGGCATCTTATATCACCCTTTATTATAATACACTGTACTATGACAAATCTCTTTCACAGTCGCAGACAAGTCTGTGTAGTTAAAGAACTCGCTTTGCAACAGTGTTGTTTCAGGTTCATGGGGAAAATGTCTTCTACTATAACCCCAGGCTGACCAATGCTCTGTGAGACTGTGTGAGATATTTGTCGACACTGTATTTTCGTCGATCTTGGAATTGATCATCGGCCGCATTATGTCGGACACTCTTACAAATTTGCCGATCGACCACTGGTGAAAATGTGTTACCATGCATTCTTGCTGTTTTTTGAATGATGCCGTCCCACGGGTTAAGCGCTCAGGCTAACCTTCCTCCCTAAATTCAACCCTAGTTCGTCGCAGGGTTACCTATTTGCAGCTGAGCAGATTCAAACAACGTGCAATGAATACCTTGCCCAAGAACACAATGCACTGAGAGTCTGGGAATCGAACCCACGATCTTGCGATCGTAATTGCAACACCCTTACCACTAAGCCACATATTTGGAACAATTCATTTTACTAAATGCATAGAGAAATGTTTACGCAGATCCACATCCTACGTCACAATCTAGATTGACATTTATCATTATGGATTATTAATTGACTGTTGCCGAGTTAGATGCATATTTATAAGTGAATATATATATCGATCTGTTTTTGTTAAATACATCTATCTAAAACACACCTAAAATACGTAATCGTGCGCCCAATGTTATCGATATTTGTAGGAAAAACCTTGTTTTACGTCAATCAGTCCCCGCTGTTTCAAATTTCATGTTAGTGAAACAACATTTGATGCTTTTTGTTGACATATTTAACATCGAAAATAGAAAGAAAAAAGCATTAAATGAAGAAATTATCTTGTGTGACAATATTGTGTTTTGATCGGCCAGAAATCTAAACCTTGTGGGTTTATTTACGACTGTCCTTACGTATGCAATGCAACGAGTGTATTTATGTATGGATGGTCTTTTACTCGTTTCAGGCATTTGACCGCGGCCATGCTGGAGCACCGCCTTAAGGGGTTTCAGCCGAAGAAATCGACCTCAGGACTTATTCGATGTAAGCCTAGCACTTATTTCATCAGTCATTTTTACCGAATCGCTAAGTTATGAGGATATAAACACACCAGCATCAGTTGTCAAGCAATGCGTGGGGATAAACACACACACACACACACACACACACACACACACACACACATATGCGACGGGTTTCTTTCAGTTTCCATCTACCAAATCCACTAACAAGGCTTTGGTCGGCCTGAGGCTATAGTAGAAGACAATTGTTCAAGGTGCCACGCAGTAGGCCTGAACCCGGAACCATCCGGTTGGGAAGCTAGCTTCTTACGATAAAGCCACACTTGCGCCTGATCACTATAAGTAAATAAGTTTTGAAGGTCTTTCGGGAAGAATTTGCAGATTCATTTTTCTGGGATACGCGAGACTATGACTATAATTAATGTATGACTATAATTAATGTATTCTCTTATTCTTTTATTTGTTTCAGTCATTTGACTGCGGCCATGCTGCAGCGCCACCTTTAGTCGAACATGTCGTATGAACCTATATGTTTAAATATATATATATATTTCTCGATTCTTCTATTGGCGCGCACACAACCAGATGTGAGTCCATGTGTACGCATATTTGCTACCCACACAAACACGCACAAGCACACACATAGGCGTGCGTACATGAGCATGTGTATGTGTGCACATGCACAGTTTTCAAATGATGAGATTTAAAGAACGATAAAATACCATTTTTGACCATGTCTATATTTGCTTTGAATTGATTATATTCACTTCAAGTTAAAGTGAATTTGACTCCTCCTAAAGAAAATGGAATCCTCTATGAATCATAAAACAAATACTAAATATTTTACAGCAATTTTCTTTCGTATCCATAGTCCAGACTTTAAAACTTGTGTAATTGGTTTCCCGCTCATGGCCTCTAGATATATGTTACATGCTTTGGTCAACGACTAAGCTTCTCTTCGATAAATATAATGTCGCGCGCGAATATAATAAAAATGTTGCTTTATATTGTCTCACAGTATAAAGGGAGTGACGACCCTGCCTGACACGAGTCTTGGGTCAGCTGGCTCCGGCTGAGTGTGCCCGGTATGGGCCCCTATCCAGGGTTACGGAAAGGAGACAACCTTCAAAGAAATCCGGAGTGGAGCCCCGTAAACGGTTTAGTGTTCGACACGACACTCTTCCGGCAGCTCCTGCAACCAAGCTGGTGCCATACATATATATATTGGAGTCGACTAAAAAAAAACTCAATCTCTACGCTCTTCAACACCGCCGGGAGCGCTACATCATCTGTGTAGTGTGGAAAATATTCCATCAATATTGCACAAATGATGTTGGCCTCAATTTTAAAATCCATCCAAGACTTGGACCCCGTGCTATCCGCCCATTACAAAAATCGAACTCGGTACACATAGCAACATTAAGTCACAATTACTTTACCTCAAACCGGTCCAGCTTTCTTTAATACCATACCAAAATATGTTAAAACGGAAATGGATCCCATAAAATTCAAATGCTCACTTTACAAATTTCTTCAAAATATCCTGGAACAACCTCCTACACCCGGATATGTCTCCAACAATAATAACTACTAAAAATATTCTTTTCTAAAACTTTTGGGGAGGGGGCCAGTCGATTAGATCGACCCCCCCAGTACGCAACTGGTACTTAATTTATCGACCCCGAAAGGATGAAAGGCAAAGTCGACCTCGGCGGAATTTGAACATAACGGCAGACGAAATACCGCTAAGCATTTCGCTCGGCGTGCTAACGTTTCTGCCAGCTCGTCGCCTTAATACGAATATTCATTTCAACTCTAAGCACAACGCCCGAAATTTTTGGGAAGGTGCCAGTCAATTAGATCGACCCCAGTACGCAACTGGTACTTACGGCTCAGCATTTCGCCCGGCGTGCTAACGCTTCTTGCAGCTCGCTGCCTTACCACTACTAAAAATATTGAAAGCAAATTTTTCGTTTAGGAAAGTTCCATGTGCTGCACTTTTCACCATAGGATAAGAATAGTCTTCGCTATCGAAAAACAAAAAAAACGATCAGGCATTTCCGTTCGTATTTGCCAGGAAAATTTTACTTTGAAATTTTGGCACAAGGCCAGCAATTTCGAGGATGGGGCTAAGTCGGTTATATTGACCCTAATGCTCAAATGGCATTTATTTTAACGATCCCGGAAGGGTGAAAGGGAGAGCTGCCCTCGGCGGAATTCGAAATCAGAACGTAGAGACATGATATCCAAACATACATACATACATGCACACTCACATATGTTTACATATATATAAATATATGTGTGTGTGTGTGTGTGTGTGTGTGTGTGTGTGTGTGTGTGTGTGTGTGTATATGTATATATATATATATGTGTGTGTGTGTGTGTGTGTGTATGTATATGTATATATATATATATGTGTGTGTGTGCGTCTACGTGCGTGTTTGTATAGTTTTTAATGAAGACACGTGAGATATATGGTCCATGCAGTCTTTCCTTTTTCTTTTTGTTTTTCTATTTTTTTTTTAGTTCATTTTATTCAATTTTGCGCCATTTCTTCTTTCTCATAGAATACCAGCTTCCTTGATATTTCTGTTCTACATTTGAGACCCTATTGTTAAGTTGTCATGGGCAGACAAGAATATTGAATCAGGGTTGAAATATGCTTTGTTTTTATTATTTATTTATTTATTTATTTATTTATTCTATTTCTAATTCTGACCATGAATAATTAACAAAAACAACAAGACAAACAAACCAAAGGATAATCGAAAATGCCACGAGATTAGAAAGAATCTTTCTACTGTATTCTTTTCTTTCTACAATCACTTGGAATTTCTAGGTATCAACGTAGTTTCTGACGTCACGATTAATACTGACGTCACACAGTGCTCGTGACTCGCCTGTCTGGTTTCTATTGACAACCGCTCGTGTCTTCGTCTTTCTCTGTTTCTATAGTATTTATTTGCGGCATTCGTATTCATAATCGTAATCAACCTCTCCTTCACTTACCCCTTACTCTTCCTTCTTCTTCCTTCATCATCATTTACTTCTTCTTCTTCTACTTCTTCTTCTTCTTCTTCTTTTTCTTCTTTTTCTTCTTCTTCTTTTTCTTCTTCTTCTTCTTCTACAGATTTACGTAAATATATATATAGATATAGATATAGATATAGGCATATATATATATATATATATATATATATAGAGAGAGAGAGAGAGAGAGAGAGAGAAAGAGAGAGAGAGGTGCATGTATATATATTCTTATATAATATATATCTACATGCGTATATATAAATATATGTATATATAAACATATACACAAATATGTATATGTATATATAAACATATACACAAATATGTATATGTATATATAAACATATGCATAAATATATATATATATATCCATAAAATACTTCTCCAACCTTACCATTGCTCTCTTTATCTTTTTATTTTTATATATTTACACACATATATATATATATATATATATATATATATATATATATATATATATACATACATACACACACACACACACACATATACGTATACGCACTTTAATTTTTTCATATATATACATATATACATACGAACATAAATATAAATGAGTATATATTTATACGTATAATGCATAGATGTATGTATGGGTATGACCGTGCGCGCGCGCGCGCGCGTGTGTGTGTGTGTGTGCACATGCACACACACACATGTATATATTGATAGATTATTAGTTCGATAAAATTATAGATATATATCCAAAGAGTTATGTATACACTGCATCTTGCAGTATCTTGATGTAGTTTGTTAAAAGGATGTGGAAACAAACAAACCCCCACACCCCATACCCAGTTGCACACGCACACACAGACACAACCATATTTCTCTGATCTTCTAAAGTCACTTTCAATTGACCACCAGGAATTCTACGTCTTACTAAATTGGCCAACCAACTTTGTTTTGCTTTTTTGGGGGTTTTTTCTCTCTTTTTTAATCGTTTCTTCTGTATTTTTTTCTTCTTTTTTACTTCCTCTCCGTCTTATTTCTGCGTCTGAATATTTTACTATTTCCTTTCTACTACTACTACTACTACTACTACTGCTGCTACTGCTGCTGCTGCTGCTGTTGCTACTACTACTACTACTACTACTACTACTACTACTACTACTACTACTACTACTACTACTGCAACTAGTACAACTACTACTTTTACTACGACTACTGCTGCTGCTGTTGCTACTACTACTTCAACTAGTACTACTACTGCAACTACTACTACTACTGCAACTACTACAACAACTGCTACTACTACTGCTACTGCTACTATTACTAATTTTACTACTACTACGTTTCTTTTTCTTTTTCATCTTTTTCGTTTTCTTCTGATTCTATTTCTCTTGTCTTATTCTTATTCTACTACTACTACTACTACTACTACTACTGCAATCGTCACTTTCCTAATTAACATTCTCATTCTCATCACTAATTTTGCTATCACCACCACCACCTCAACAACACCAGCCACAACCACCCACCTCACAACACCGCCATTACCGCCGTAACCACCATTGCCTCTCTCCTATCATCTTTCGCTGTGTCATAGCAATTGAAGATTATCTGTTGAGTAGGTGTTTCTTCTTGCAAGAAAAAGTCATCACCATCATCTCCACCACTACCAACACCAACAACAACAACACCACCAACACCACTCCAACACGACTCTACCGCATCACTTCTGCCACCACTACCACCACCACCATCATTATCATCAACATCCCTTTAAGAATGTACCTCATATCTTTCTTTTTTCTAAAATTATTCAGTTTTATTATTATTATTACTATTATTATTTATTTTTATAACGTGCTTTCACTTCACTACCGAGCGCAGCTCTGTGCGCCTTGGGTATGTGCTGTGGTTTGCTGTGGTGCTCTTATGTTTACTGTATTGAAAGTGTTTTGCGTAGAATGTGTGCAGTACCCAGTAGTGCAATTTTCTGTATGTTATATATATTTGTAAGTCCTGGTGTTTTTGTTATGTATTTGTCTGAATATTTTTTTATTATACCTAAGGCACCTACTATGATAGGAATTGTTTCTGTTTTTAGATTCCACATTCGAGTTATCTCTATTTCCAGGTCTTTGTATTTTGAAAGTTTTTCCATTTCTTTTAGAGAAACGTTGTCATCTGCTGGTATTGAAACATCAATTAGAAGGCGTTTTTTTCCTTCATGATCTTTGACAACTATATCTGGTCTATTTGCCTTAATTTCTCTATCTGTGTGTATTGGCATATCCCAGAGTATGGTTGCTTTCTCGTTTTCTGTGACCTTTTCTGCCGGGGAAGTTTAACATGTGAGTACGATAAATCACTGCTCCGAAACTTATCCAAAAACATCGGAAATAAAGACATCGCATGGAGCCCAAATATAGCTGACAAAGGGTTGGACTATACCCGAGTAAGTAATACTCATTGAAATTTATTCTTCTTCTTCTTCTTCTTATTATTATTATTATTATTATTATTCAGTGAGTGAGAGGGCAGTGCATTCCATCAAAGTGACACTGGGGTACAAATATACGAAGCCCAGAGTACCCATCATGACTACCCGTTTGATAAGGGTACAACAGGCGCATGCATCACAACCATATGTGCGCGACATAGTGATCTCATATCAATGTAAACAGTGCATGACCTCGCAGGTGGGGCCCAGTTAGAATTTTCGGATCTAGTTCAAAACGGGGGCACCAGTATTTTCTTAACGAAGCACTTTGAAACTTGGGACACTGGTAGAATGTGTCATATAAAACATCTTTTTCTCTTAGTCTGCTTAAGAAAAATTATTATATTGCAATTTATTTCATGTTAAAGTTGTCGTATTTCTGTAATTTCAACCAATGACTGACGTCCATTCAGCCGAATACATTAAGTGCTGACTACGTAAACAAACGATTCTCGGCGGTGATAAAATTATTATTTCCTTGTCAAAAAATGGCTGAAGCATATTGGCAGTAGCTAATAAACCTTTCTATTATAGGCACAAGGCCTGGTTTTTGAGGGACGGAGCAAGTCAATTAGGGTTAGGGTTAGGGTTAGGGAATACGAACACACGTGTGTTGCCTCTCTGCAAAATGTCAGAAGTAATGGAGATTAAATACGCTTTACACCGCTTAAACTGCCAAAGGAGTAACTGTAAACAGCTGAATACTTGTCAGTGATTGGTTGAAATTATCGAAATAAGACAATTTTTTGCATGAAATTAATTCGAATACAAAATTTTTTTTCTGTTCTATAACACAAAATAGATAAGTATACGAAATTTGAAAGTCTTTCGGTACCAAAAACACTACATGAAACATAAATGAAAACTGGTTCCCCCGTTTCGAACTAGATCCGAATTTTCTTCAGGTCGAGTAGCCCATCCCGCTCAAAGGGTCCCTGAACAAGGGTCGTTTAAGGATGTTGAACGAAACACCCATGTTTCCAAAAGTGAATTATTCAACTCCCAAAGAATTCCTCTCAACACATGGCTATGATGCTCCCCCACTACTCCTGCTCATGATCAGAGATGCACATATCGTCAGCCACCAAGGGACATGCTCAACTGGTTAAGGTCAAACAACTGACAAGCAAATCTGTGGTATTGTGTAGAATATTTGCTGTGGTCCATCTTTTATACCAAGACAAAACAATGTACATGATAACACTTCCAATCAATTAAGATCAGAAGCCATGAGAGCCACTGCCTGGTATTTCATCAGGGCAAGACAGTGAAATGGTAGAATCGTTAGCACGCTGCACAAAGTGCTCAACGGTCTTTCGTCTGTATCTGGCAACTTTTAAAAATCGAGATATTCTAAATCGCTATGCTCAGCCTCGATAACCAAAATAACAGCATACCTTTTAATTTCTTGAGTAAGCTGAGGGTCTGTCATTATTATTTCCCGAAACAAAGATTATACAGAGTTAGCAAACAACGCACCAATGACCCCCAAAAAGGTATATCCTCAAATACCTTACGCACCCTGTATATATATATATATACACACACACACAGACATGAATGCATACATGCATGCGTACATACATACATGCATACATACATACATGCATGCATGCATACATACAAAGAGTGAGATAGATACGGAGACACAGAGAAGATAGTAAATGAAATTAGCATATTTGAAACATTTGCAACGTAAATAAATCCGTTGTTATTGATTGAAATGCAATTAACCGTGAAGATTACAGACGATATGAAAACATCATATTGTTCTAATATATTGTATTAAGTAAACAGAAAACTAATTGAGTATCCTCTTACTGATCTGTTTCAGCCATGATTGTTCACCATCAGAAGAGATGCATCCTTATTCTTCGGGCTCTCAGAGAATTAGTAACTTATATATATAATAGTAGCTGATCAAAATACTCATTAAGAAGATTCCTGATTTGCATATTATCGGCTAGTCGACTGCACAGTAAATTGATTATTATATATTTTTATAGAATGCAGCCTAAATCTGAACAGCTGAAATATAAAACTGCGAATAAAATCAACAGCTGTTTCTTTGAATGTCTTTCAATGTGGACATTTTAACGTTAATGATAATCGTAATAAAAATATTAGTCTTTTACTCTTTTACCCTTTTACTTGCTTTAGTCATTTGACCGAGGCCATGCTGGAGCACCGCCTTTAGTGGAGCAAATCGACCCTTGGACTTATTCTTTTGTAAGTGTAGTACTTATTCTATGGGTACCTTTGGCCGAACCGCTAAGTTACGGGGACATAAACACACCAGCATCCGTTGTCAAGCCATGTTGGGGGTCAAACACAGACACACAAACACACACATACATATATACATATATATATACAGAAAAGCCTCGAAAACCTGCTCAGGACTTCCAGCTTTCTGACAGGTACTGATTGTATTTCCGTGATGTGCCAGTGTGGACATGGAGCAACCACAACGGGTCATCCAGATCGTATTTAGATAGAGTATTTCTTAGGTCAGAATGTACCTGGACGGCCTACCACGGCGAAAAGCCGATTACATAACAGCCACTGGAATGCAAGTGGCGATAAGTGATTGCACAAATCACAAATCGCCCGGTTTGGATGGTCTGCCCTACGAATTCTATGCATTCATGCCGGATTTGTTTCCACTCACTCTCCCTCCACCTTTCCAATCTCTCTCTCTCTCTCTCTCTCTCTCTCGCTGATTCCTCACCCACATACGTACACACATGCACACGCAGAAGAAAGTGTGCTGGAGTGTAATCTCCAAACCGTTAGTGCAACAGACAATATTTCTAAGTGGCTTCCAGTATTCTTTCAGTCCTGATCTTTATATACAAAGAGCAGCGATTCTGCTTTCACTTTTTATCTTTCCGGGGTCGGTAAAATAAATACAGAGTTAAATCAGAATGATTACACTCTTGCCAACAAATTTATGGCGTTATGCCAATTTCAGAAATCAATATTTTCTCGTGTATGCGTTTGCTGTTTATAGTTAAGCTAAGATAAAACACCTCCAGACAATGTAGACAAGTACATGTTAACACTGTACGAAGATATTTCAAATGTATTTTTCAACTACAAAGTGACATCACAAACACGGAATGTGTTTATCATATTACTTTCTATTATTTGTCGGACAGCTGTAAATTTTAATATGAAGTTAGAAAGTGATTGTAGGATGTGTAAGTGTTCATTCGTGTTTGTTCGATGAAGCAAAATATTTCTGTTATTGGTATTTATCATCATCATCATCATTACTATCATTATCATTATCATCATTATTATTATTATTCAGTAGTTTTATTTTTATAACGTGCTTTCACTTCACTACCGAGCGCAGCTCTGTGCGCCTTGGGTATGTGCTGTGGTTTGCTGTGGTGCTCTTATGTTTACTGTATTGAAAGTGTTTTGCGTAGAATGTGTGCAGTACCCAGTAGTGCAATTTTCTGTATGTTATATATATTTGTAAGTCCTGATGTTTTTGTTATGTATTTGTCTGAATATTTTTTTATTATACCTAAGGCACCTACTATGATAGGAATTGTTTCTGTTTTTAGATTCCACATTCGAGTTATCTCTATTATTATTATTATTATTATTATTATTATTATTATTATTATTATTGTTGTTGTTGTTGTTGTTGTTATTATTATTATTATTGCCTTTGCACAGCTTCTAACGCTGGAGATGTACTGCGGTGTCAGCTGTTCACTATCAGTGAACTAATGTAACACCCCTTATTTTTCGAGCACCTTCCGGAGTATTCGAGCGGTTCCAAGCAGTGCTGTTTTCTGCAGGTGCTCCACCCTTATTGCAGCCCCTATTTGTTCCACGTACTTCTCGAGATTTTTGCTCACTGTTCCCAGGGCTCCAACAATTATTGGTACTACTGCTACCTTTTTCATCGACCACAATTGCTTAACTTCCCAAGTTAACCTGTCATATCTATCGACTTTTCCATGTATATATATATATATATATATATATATATATATATATATATATATATATACATGGACGTTAGCACGCCACGCCGGGCGAAGTACTTAGCGGTATTTCGTCTGTCTTTACGTCCTGTGTTTAAATATACACTAACTGTATATTGAATGAATACTGGAGCACAGATAAAACTATAAATAACAGCATGTAAATATTGGGTTGAATTAACTCTTCGTGGACAGAGAAAGCCAAAGGCTTGGCATGTCCACAAGAAATACGGATTCGAATCTCACGGGCAGCCTTCACTTTTTCTATTCGAAAGCGTTTTTCGAGTCAATGTTTATATGCTATTTTCTTTAGCTTTATAAGCGCTTCGAGAGCCATTCCGAAAAAAGAATTATTTCTCGATTTCTGGAATGTTTTTAAATACTTATCAAGTCAACAATATTTGTATGTGTGTGTGTGTGTGTATGTGTGTGCGTGTGTGCTGTTTGTGTGTGTGCGTGTGGACATATTTTATACATCCATATATTTACAGATATGTTTGGTTTGGTGGAAAGGAAATCCAGCGTTAAGTACCAGCTATCAATAACCATATTATATTGGCTCTGACAGATCTGTCAACTTATTTCTTACTCTCATTGTTTCTCTCATTCTTTCTATATACATATCTTTATATCGCTCCCTCCCGCGCTCTCTCTCTCCCTCTCTCTCTCTCTTTCTCTCTCTCTCTCTATCTCTCTCTCTCTCTCTCTCTCTATCTCTCTCTCTCTCTCTCTCTCTTTCTCTGTATATTTGTCTACCTATTTGTCTTTCCTTTAATGGATACATACATGCTGAGTCCGTGTGGGCGTAAATACGTAGCAATTTCTAGAGTGCATCTGTTAATGTTAGTCTCTTTGTGGCTGTGAGAGTATATATGTCTACATAAGTGTAAGTGTGTTTATGGATCAGTGTGTATGTGTGCGTAAATGTTCATTTGTGTTTGTTTTAAAACAAGTTTCAGAATAAAAATAGTACATTTACAAAAACAGAGTCTCAATGCTAGAATAGACGAACGTATTAAAATGCATTAGAAAATAAGTTTTTACTGAGAAACCGAATTGTGTAATAAATACGCATATATATATGTATAAATGTGTGTGTGTGTGTGTGTGTGTGTGTGTGAATAGGTTTACATGTGGGTGGGTGTCTATGAAAGCCAATAGATGTATGTATGTAGGTATAATATATGTATGACAAACCAGAAGTTTCATCTACGACAGGAATCCATGGTTTCTCGCAGAAAACGAAAATTGTTGAACACTTGTCACTGTCAGTCATTGAGCATGCTAGAAGCTATAACGAAATTGTGATGTTACAAATGTATTGACTTCGTGAATGCTCACACACACACATACACACACACCCACCCACACATACATACATACATACATACATACATACATACATACATACATACATACATACATGGAAATCGTTGCAAAACAAAAGACCATGCAGAATTAAAAATTTAATGAAAAAATACGAGAAAGCCATGGCATGGTTTATTTTGTTAACCGTAAAAGTAAATTAAGAATGTTTCACACATTCCTGCATGGTGTACATATTTTTGTACCGTTTAGAAATTAATATTTCGTTCATATCTTTGAAAATGTTTATTGTTTTGGGTTCCAAATTTCTATGATGTTTGCATGTATAATATATTTTTCATTCAGTATAAATTTCGTTTGATTTCCTTCGCTATTATGAGAGTAATGGGAATTTTACTGAAAATTTTTAAGGGTGGTGTACTACATACTTCTGTGAGATACTGTTTACACACACACACGTATATATATATCTATATATATATATATATATATATATATATACGACAAGCTTATATATATATATATATATATATATATATATATATATATATATATATATATATATATACGAGGGTGAGTCAAAAAGTAATGGACTATCATCTCTTCGGTTCCATGAAAGAAGGTTTGAGAGGCAAACATTATTCCAGTGACAAGGAAGTGAAAACTGTAGTGAAGAAGTGGCTCAAAGAACAGTCAACAGAATTTTACGGGGCAGGGATACATGCTCTCATTCGAAGGTGGAACATTGCTATTGAGAGAAATGGTGACTATATTGAGAAGTAGGGATTTGATCCACAGAGAACCAGCTTCATTTTGATGTATGATACATGTTCCTGTGCTGGTAATTATACCTGTCCTAAACAAAATGGCATTACGTTTTGACTTACCCTTGTATATACGATTTCAACGAAGACTCCAGACATGTTTTGACACCCAAACAGACGATAAACTGTTTTTACTTCAAATGTTTATAAATTTTTAATAATATTTGATAAGATGAGATTCATCATAGAAATCGGCAAAATTCTATATTTTCCTTAGATAGATTTTAAATCATTTTATTAAATTCTTTCTAAATTGAAATGTCTCAGATTTACTTCTGTGCTATTTCCAACTAAGACATTTTCCAAATCTAAGACATTTCAATTTAGAAAGAATTTAATAAAATGATTTTGAAATTATATTTAAAAAAATATAGAATATTGCTAGTTTGGATGACGAATCTCATCTTACCAAATATTAGTAAAATTTTATAAAACTTTGAAGTAAAAGCAGTTTATATTCTTTTTGGGGGTCAAAAATTTGTCTGGACCTTTTTCGTTGAAGTCTACTTTAAATATAGTCTGATATAGAGCTGAAGGTGCTTGAGCGAGAGAGGTGGGGGTGTAGTTGTCTATTGTCTAAAAGATCTCTGGGTGTTCCTGTGGCTTAAACGCATTTATTGAATGAGTTTTATGTCCTCCTGTGTGTAAACGTGTATGTGTGTGTGTGTGTGTGTGTGTGTGTGTGTGTGTGTGTGTGTGTGTGTGTGTGTGTGTGTTTGGGTGTGTGTATTTGTATGTGCCTGTAGAGGTCTGTGTGTGTGTGTGAGTGTATGTGTATCTTTGTGTATCTGTGCAGACGTGTGTGTGTGTGTGTGTGCTTGTATATATATATATATATATATATAAATATATGTATATGTATATGTGTATGTGCATGTATATGTGTGTTCTTGGGAACAATAAAAAAGTTGAAATCGATCCACATGTTTAAAAATATAAAGATTATTTACCTAAGGAAGATTTGACATTTCATGCTTCTAGATCATTCACCTACACACACCAGTAACAGCAGTTACATTAGATACTTCTATGTACGAGACAAAATGACGGTCTGAAAAGCAGGTAATTCACCGAGGTCAGCCCAAACTGAGCCGATCAATATATCTGTGTTGATAAACTGTATTTCCTGTTCTCGCGTAGAGTCACTCTAAACGCTGGGTTCAATAGCACTTTCTCTCTCTCTCTCTCTCTCTCTCTCTCTCTCTCTCTCTCTCTCTCTCTCTCTCTCTCTCTCTCTCTCTCTCTCTCTCTCTCTCTCTCTCCCTCTCTCTCTCTCTCTCTCTTTCTATTCCTCTCCTGCTTAAAGAACATCCTTAGCACAGCTAGAACTGCATTCCCGAGATTAGCCCCTCTCTTCAGGGCGAGAGGGATATTTTAGCCTCTAACAATTTCAGACACTCTACAAGGCTAAAGTAAAAATCTAACGAAAATAGGTACTTCGACTATGCGCACTACCATGCGGAACCGCATCCAACGAAGGTCCATTCGATTGGTAGGTATTCAATCACTAACGGAACCCCTCGAGCGTCTTGCCAACAGGCGGGTTGTCTTTCTCCATCATTTTATTACTAGGAGACCAGTTAACTCGAAGATGCCTTTGCTTCTCAGAGATAGCGGGTCTTTTAGCTCCACCACTTTAACATCCTCGACCTCCTTGCTCTCTACTTCATATACACCACATTCTGTTCAACTACTATGACCCCCAAGCCCGGACTACCCACTATGCTCAACAGTTTCTTCTCAGAATATCGGTACTTAGAGATCTCCCAGGCCTTCCCTGTATGTGTTGATCTGCGATATTTGAAAAGAAACGTTAGCGGCATCAATTACACTTTCATAGGCCTTCAAGAGCCGCTGACTGTCCAGAAAAAGCATCTAAAACACAACAAAGATACCAGATATATAATAAGTAAAATGTGTTTTCGGAGTCAAGTTGACATTCGTTTTAAAATCAATAATTTATTATCTATTCTACGAGTGTAGATACTTACGTGTATATCTATCAAGTAACATCTCTCCTGATGACCCCATACACTTGCTGACTTCCGGTATGAGGAGTTCTCGACTGGTAGCACTTGAATGTGCAAGCTGTTTGCAAGACATCTATATATATATATATATATATATATATATATATATATATATATATATATATATGTATATATATATGCATACACACAAACGTATATATACACATATACATGCATACATACTTATATACATACATACATACATACATACATACATACATACATACATACATACATACGTGTAGTACTAAACAGCCGGGCGAAAAGACATACACAAAATGCACTGAATGCACACAGCAAACACTGAAGGTCACCAACTCCTGTCTGTGTGAATATATGCATGTCTGTGCGTATATAAATATATGTATATATGAATGAATATATGTAAGTATGAATGTATGTATACATATATGTACATATATATTGTATGTATATTCATATGTGTATATACAGTGTAAGGTGTGATGTACAGAATTGAATATTAGATGTATATAAATATACGTATATATTGATTGATTGATTGATTGGGTTATATGGAGAGATTAAATCAATTTGAAACCAAAATATACTTTAGAGAAAATACAATAAACCTTTGTATAGAGAACAATACTTACCAGAAAACGTTTACATTTAGGTTATTCAACTACGCACTTCAGTGACCTCAATAACATTTGTGGTTTATATCTCCACATGTTGTCAGAGGGACTAAGAAACGAGGAAGGGAGTTATATAAAGTAGAATATCTAAGCGAGTTTCTACTTTGGGTAAAAGTTAAAATTCGCTTTCAAATCATGATTTTCAGTCTTTGTTTAAAGGATACATACGAAGTTTTCTATTTAATATAGCGTAGAATAAAATTACGCATTTTTTCCATTCTCTGTCTATCTATCTATCTATCTATTTATCTATTTATCTATTTATCTATCTATATCACTGTCACTCGATCTATGTACCTATCTGTCTTTCTATTTATATATATATATATATATATATATATATATATATATATATATATATATATATATATATATATATATATATATATACATATATATATGTGTGTATATATATACATATATATATATATGTATGTATGTATATGTGTATGTATGTACATATGTATGTGTGTGTATGTATGTGTGTATGTATGTATGTATGCATGTATGCATGCATGTATACGCGTGCACGCGTACATACACTTACACACAAGGACTCGTCAAGTACGATTATTCCTGGAAAATATTAGCTGCTCATTGATACGAGAAGCAGCATTGTTCATAAGTGCCATCCACGTTAATGGCTGTCTGATGCCAACTGAAATATGCATTGATGTTGAAACATGCCTCAACATTGCAGGAATCCTCTTTTCAGCAACGCATTTGGCTCTCTCTATTAAACTTTACGTCTCCATTGAAAGATAACATTCTCGAATAGCCATGCCTTATGAACGATGCATCTTACGTTATTCAGTCACTTATCGTAAGACGTACAGAAAGATACACCACGTACGCGAAAGTATATACTTACAGACACATGCACACATACGTACCTGTCAGATTTTAAAGGTTCTTTCAGTCAAAGTACCATTCAACTACGCGAAAGTTTCCTTATTTTGGTAAATCTTACCTGTGTTGTATATCTTCCTTTGATATTGTCCTCCATGTCTTGACCCCTTGTTGTTGTTGTTGTTGCGGTTGTTGTTGTTAAGGCGACGGGTTGGCATGATCATTACCACCCAGGGACAAAATGTCTAGCAGCATTTTTTCCAACCTTATATTCTTCGTTCAGATTCCGCCAAGGTTGACTTCCGTTCTCAAAGGGTCAACTGATTGACCACTGGAGTCGACGTAATCAACTTACCCATCCCCCGAAATTGCTAGCCTCCTCTCAAAATTTGATATCATCATCATCATCATTATCATCATCCGTCTGTTGGCCGACTCTGTAATGATGATCGCACCGCTGCCCTCCTTCAACCGGGCACGCAAGACTGGTGCCTGGTGGCTGTGGCGAAAGAGGTTATTTGGTTGACAAGGCTGAATGGCAAGAGCACAGAGACATTCCTCTTTGGTATGTCTTTGCTCTTTGTATTTTCCCCTCATCCTTCACCCTTGTGACGAGTAGATGAAATCATTATTTGGCAAGACCCTATCTAATTCGGTACTTGTATCGTCGCAAGCGAACTCCGATCGCAATCTCCATGAAATAATTTCGTACAGTCTTAAAATGGAGGCACATTTTGGAACATGTGGCTCTAAAGACACTTTATCGAAAGAAAAGTCAGTGACCGTAGATGGAATTCTTTTTAAACACTGACCTGCTCATACTGGATTAGTTGGCTTGAGGTTAAACAACAACGCTAACATCAACTATGACCAAGTAACGAAGAGATTGTTGTTTGGTCATTAAAATTGTATAAGTGTCATAATTAAGTTTCAGGTAAATTATGTCGTTCATTGTGAGGAAAGTGTTTCAAAACCATCTTTTTTGCTTTTATGTTCAAACTATTTTCTTCTTTGCATTGCGTTATCAGTTCAACGAACGAGATCTGGTGTCTTCCTTGATAACTGCCAAGTGATTGGTTCTTATGAAATGTTCATAAAAGAATGCAAATCTAGTTTCACTGTTGACTTCCTCTAGCATTTTTTCTTTTTTCTCTTTTCCTTTCTTTTTTTTGTGTTCTTTTTTTTTTTGTTCTTTGTAAAATACTATTTCATTGACTTAGAGCCAAAGATATTTCTCAGGTTTGCTCGGGGTCTCAGAAAGTACAGACGTAACAAAAACTGGAAAGTGCTTCATCGAATAGTCAAACAACTGCGCCGATCCGTCAACACCACCGCTGCCACCACTTCTGAATAGGTTCCTTATTTTAACAACTCTAGAATGATAAAAAATAATGTCGACTGACCACGGTGAGATTAAAAGTCTGGATATAAAGATCCAGAATAGATATGCAAGATGTTTTGGCCGGCGCCCTTACGATTCTTCCAATTCGTTGTTGTAATCTCCATCATAATAAACAGTTGCAGAAACACCACAACTATCTACACAGTCACTACAACTTCTACAATAACTACCACAACCACTGAATCGTCATCATGATAAACAGCTGCACGAACGTCGTCACAACTAACACAGCCAATGCACATACTGCAATAAATTAGTGACGTTGGAATCAAACCGTAGGCAACAACAACAACGACAGCAGCCTTGTAACGATGCACACAGTACTACACCCACCACGATCACCTTCGGTAATACAGCATCAAGAAGACTAACTATTGTTCTTTATGATGATGGCGATGTTAATGGTGATGACGATGATGATGACGACGACGACGACGATGATAATGATGATGGTAGTGGTGTTGATAGTGATGACGATGATGATGATGATGATGATGATGATGATGATGATGATGATGATTAGGAGGAGGAGGTCGGGATGGAGGGAAGGATAATGGTAGTAGTAATTCAGGGAAGGTAATAGTTATGATGACTATGTTTGCCATCACGACGATTGTTAACCCTTTTGCCACCATATTTCCTTCAGTTGCCTCGAACCCCCCCCCCCCGACTGCTCAACTGGTGCTTATTTTATCAACCCCAAAAGGATGAAAGGCAAAGTCAACCTCGGTGGAATTTGAACTCAAAACATGAAGACGGACGAAATGCCGCTAAGCATTTTGTCCGACGTGCTAACGATCCTGTCAGCTCAACGCTTTTATTAACATCAACAGTAAAAAAAAAACACCAGCAACAAGCAACAACAAGTACAATAACAACAACAGCAGAAGCAACAACAACAACAACAACAATAGCAAAAACAACGTCTAACCATAATCCTATCTCATGCAGTGCCAAATGAAAGGATTAAATACTTAGAGAATAATTCCGGCGAATAGTAACAGAAATTTAGGAATTCCGTATCGCCTTCAGACATAAACATCCGCCCTCTTCGCGCAGAAATATACTGGAAATACTCCAAGCATTTCCTATTTCTGCACAATAGATTACAACATTGCACCACATTAACCCTAACTGTGCCACGCGCAATATCCCCAATCTGCTTATCATAATATTTCAGGCTTTCCGTTTATGTGTCCAGTAGGGATAGTCATTGCAGTGCTGAATGGAATGTCCCACGTTAACTTTTTCTTCCGCCAAAAGTGCAGATCTCCACAGCGCTGACTTTGCATTTTATATCCTGAGATGAATGAGTTATCAGTCAGAGATTGTGGTGGTATCTTTCTTTCCTTCTTTCCTTCTTCCTTTCTTCAGCCTGAACGGAATACCAGTTCAGGGTAGCTTGAAATGAAACATTTTACGCATATATACGAGGCACTGTTGAAAAGTGGTTGGCTTTGGGTAAGAGAAAATACCGGAGGAGCAGTAGTTAATTATGATCTTATTTAACATATTCCCTTCAGCTTTTCTAAGCTTTCTAAAAAAACTCGGAAGTTTGGTCACCCAATCAAGCCTTTCGTGATATCCTTAAAACACGGATCTTTTCAGTACCTCCTCGTTTATATATATATATATATATATATATATATATATATATATATATATATATATATATATATATATATATATATATATATATATATATATATATATATATATATATATATATATATATATATATATATATATATATATATATATATATATATATATATATATATATATATATATATATATATATATATATATATATATATATATATATATATATATATATATATATATATATATATATATATATGGAGGTGCAATGGCCCAGTGGTTAGGGCAGCGAACTCGCGGTCATAGGATCGCCGTTTAGATTCCCAGACCGGGCATTGTGAGTGTTTATTGGGCGAAAACACCTAAAGCTCCACGAGGCTCCGGCAGGGGATGGTGGCGAACCCTGCTGTACTCTTTCACCACAACTTTCTCTCACTCTTACATCCTGTTTCTGTTGTGCCTGTAATTCAAAGGGTCAGCCTTGTCACACTCTGTGTCACGCTGAATATCCCCTAGAACTACGTTAAGGGTACACGTGTCTGTGGAGTGCTCAGCCACTTGCACGTTAATTTCACGAGCAGGCTGTTCCATTGATCGGATCACCAGGAACCCTCGACGTCGTAAGCGACGGAGTGCCAACAACAACAACATATATGAACCTCACGTAGTTTTGCCCTCCTCATCATTTGCAACCAATTTCTCAAACATCTAAAATGTGAAACTCTGCTGTGTTCCTTTTATTTCGTTCCTACCATCTTTACCATGGATGGGATTTTTTTCTGTTCAAATTGTATAATCCGCTCCCCAAAGCAATTTCACTTCACTCTTTTTGTTGCTTATCTAAGCACTTCGTGTTTCAACCGGTAACAAAGCATCGGCTGCAGTAGATATGCGTCGAATGCAATACGAGTAAATTGATAAGTGACGTGGCGTAATGTGGTCATTGTTAGTTAGAAGTTAAAATGTTCCATGCGCAGCACTGCAGTCTCGCGCAGGTTGTGCCGAAAGACTACAGCGTTGTTTAAAAGTACGTTTTCCTGAGTGTGAGTGTGTGAGTATATATATATACAGAGAGAGAGAGATTTATATATGAATTATATTTATATATATCATATTTATTTAATATATTTATATGTACTTATATATATATATATATATATATATATATATATATATATGAATTTTCAGATTTTTTATATGCTAGGCCACTGGTTTTAAATTGATGTTAATTAAATTATATATATATATATATAGAGAGAGAGAGATTTATATATGAATTGTATTTATATATATCATATTTATTATAAATATATATATATATTCATTATAAATATATACATATATGTATATAGATAGATACATACATAGATTTATTATGAATATATATATATATATATATATATATATATATGTATATATATATATATGTATGTATATATATATATGTATGTGTGTGTGTGTGTGTGTGTGTGTGTGTGTGTGTGTGTGTGTGTGTGTGTGTGTGTGTGTAAACTTACTTGGAAGTGGTTGCGTGGCGTTCAATTAAATAATATAAATGATATATATATATATATATATATATATATATATATTATTTATATTATTATATATAAATATATAGTGATTTCTTTATACACTTATATGTGTGTGTGTGCCTATCCGTGTGTGTGGACGTGTTTCCAATGTGTGTCTGCGCGTATAAAGCAATCAATACTTATCCAAGCATCTCATTAAATTGCTTACAACGGCAGAAACAACAAGAACAATAACAACAACAGCAACAGTAACTCAACAGCAGCAGCAGCAGTAGCAGCAGCAGCACATCAACAACGACAACAACAATAACAACAACAGCAATGATAGCATTTATAAGAGCAACAACAACGACAACGACGGTGCCAAATGGAAGAGCCTCTAAGTGGTCGCTCGGTTGCTAGAAATAGCAAGCAAAATCTCCACTACCACCAAATCGCACTTGGTTTCCAATGTGCAGAGTCGGCATGGTCACTCTTGGAGATGCGTTTGATCATTGGTCATTTCTATCAAGGCCAACCATGGGCTAAACTGCTGCAAGAGCATCAACAAGAAAAATATCAACAAAGCACTAGCATCGTCACCACCACCATCACCATCATCATCATCATCATCATCATCATCATCATCGCCTTGTGTCGTTGTCGTCAACAACAACAACTGCAGCAACGAAGAGCAGCTGCTGTAATACGACCATTGATAACAGGAGCAGCAGCAGCGCGATGGAACACAGCAGCAACAAGAGAAGAAGAAATGAAGGCAGTGACAAGGTTACGCAGCTGGAAATGTTAGGATAAAAGTGCAGACGTAGATTTATTCATCCAGACATAGAAAAGGGGGGAAGCGGGAGGAGGAGGAGGAGGAGGAGAAGGGATGCCGATGAAAAACTGAAGGAGGAAAGGGAGGAAAAGGGAGGAGGAGGAGGAGGAGGAGGAGAGTTGCCGATGAAAAACTGAATGAGAAAAGGGAAGAAAGGGAGGAGGAGGGGAAGGATGAGAAGGATCGGAGGAGGAGGGTTGCCCATGAAGAGTTGAATGAGGAAATGGGGAGGGGGAGGAGGGGAGGAGGTAGGGAGGAGGAGGTAGGGAGGAGGAGATAGGGAGGAAGAGGTAGGGAGGAGGGGAGGAGGGGAGGAGGTAGACATGGATTAGGTAGATGAGGAGTAGGTAGACGAGGAGGAGGTAGACGAGGAGGAGATAGACGAGGAGGAGGTGGAGAGGAGAAGGAGAGGGAGGAGGAGGAAAGGAGAAGGAGGAGGAGGAAAGGAGGAGAAGGAGGAGGAGGAAAGGAGGAGGAGGAGGAGGAGGAAAGGAGGAGGAGGAGGAGGAGGAGGAGGAGGAGGAGGAGGAGGAGGAGGTAGAGGAGGAGAGGGTGAGGGTTGAGGAGGTAAAGGAGGAGAGGGTGGGAGGTAGAGGAGGTAAAGGAGGAGAGGGTGGGAGGTAGAGGAGAAGGAAGAAAGAGAGGAGGAGAAGGAAGAAAGAGAGGAGGAGAAGGAAGAAAGAGAGGAGGAGAAGGAAGAAAGAGAGGAGGAGATAGAGGAGGGGGAAAAGAAGGAAAGGAGAAGAGGAAAAAGGAAGTGAGAAGACGAAGAGAAAGAGATTATGAAGAAACAACCGCCACCATTACCAATACTACTATTGCTGCTGCTGCTCGGTTCAGTCCGGTGGCCAGTTCAAGACTTGCGGTGACTCATTCACTAAAATACGATGGTGTCTAGTTTTTGTTGGAAGAGGTAAGTGGCGGTTTCAATCTCTACCACAACGACAACAACAAAAACAACACCGTTTAAATCCGAAAACAACAACAAACACTACTGCTACGAAGACGACGACGAATTCTACTACTACTACTACTACTATTACTACTACTACTACTACTACTACTACTACTACTACTACTGTTGACAACTCTACTTGGATAACAACTTAGAGTGACTCATTCAGTAAAAGATGATGTTATCTTGTTCTTGCGGCAGGTTATAAGTGGCACTTCCAATTTCTACCACAACACAGCAGAACACCTCACCACCACCACCACCACCACCACCACCAGCAACAAGAACAACAACAAATTCTACGACCGCCACCATCACCACCACCACTGCTATTACTACTACAAAACTAATGTAACTAGAATCTCTGCGGTGTTTCTTTGAAATGGTTGAAATAACAACCAACCCCTCCCTCAGGATATGGTAGTCCTGGGTTCTCTGACGGGATGGTCATAGTTGGAATGCTTTTGATCACAGGTCTACTGGGCCAGGATGACCTGGGGCTAAACTACAACAGCATCAACAAGAACAACGACAAAAATCCTCATTAACAAAATGAAAATCAATAGGTTAACGAGAAGTGGGGGGGTTTCTCTAGATGGCCACACAGTGTGCTGGAAATTGCAGCGAAATCACTTCCAAATCACGCCTAAGTGTCATAGAAAATGCACACGATGGATAAATATTCTGCATTGGCGTTTTTTTGTTTTGTTTTGTTTTTCTTTTTGTTTTTTTTTTGCTAATAGGAGAAAATTAAGGTGGTCACCGTTCGATGTTTTATGTCGACTTGTCCATGCAGTTAAAGAACAACTCTAGCAATAGCAACAATCATAACAACAATAATAACGTTTTCTTTATTGGCCAAAAAAGGGCCGAACACAAAACGAAAAGGGAGAATACAATACCAGGGACAAGTTGGGGTTTGGCACAATGTAAGAAGGTTTACCTGAATACAAAATCCCAACAATGCCACAACGAACAAATCATAGACAGAAATTAACCTGAATAATAATAATAATAATAATAATAATAATAATAATAATAATAATAATAATAATAATAATAATAATAATAATAATAATAATAATAATAATAATAACAATAATAATAATAGCAATAATAATAATAATAATAAATAATCCTTTTTAATATAGGCACAACGCTTGAAATTTTGGAGGAAAGAGTAGTCGAGTCACATCGATCCTAGTTATTGACTTATACTTGTTTTATCGGTCCCAAAAGTAGAAAAAATAAAGTTTACCGCAACGGAATTTGAACTCCGAATGTAAAACCGGAAAAAAAAAATACTGGTAAACACTTTGTTCGATTCACTAACGATTTTGCCAACGCGCTGCTTAGTAACAAAAATAATAATAATCTTTTTTTACTAGAGACACAAACCCTGATATTTTTCGGGT
>NC_142939.1:3967317-3969817 GCF_046866305.1 Octopus bimaculoides | reverse complement strand
CAAAGCATTCAACTTATTACACCTTTTTACTTGACCAAAAACATAAACATACAAACACTTAATATACCATATTTTTAAGATACATTTTGATGACAATCATTACACTGAAACATCATACAATATTCAACGCCTTTGAGATGTGTCATAGTCTACTAAAAAAATGGATCTAAACAAACATTGAGAGATAATAATTATTCCCAGAATTCTCATAATCTTTCTAAATAGCATTTGCGACGAGGATATATTTCAAAAAACAAATATTTGTCACAAATAGAAATTGAACACCTACTCTATTAAGGTAAATAATGATGTGCAGAACATTTATAATATTTATAAAATCATGGAACGACAATAACTGTTGTATTTTGTCTCTCTGAAACTTTTGAGATTTAAATATGCTATATATATATCATAAATGTTATATGCATCGTTATTTTAATCTAATGTTTCAAGTGCGTGTATTTATTTACAGTAAGTACATTCCTAAAAGGTTCATACTTCTTTTTAAGAAAGCTAACTTACATTAGAATGCTTTAGAATATCACTTCGCCACCACAAAGCAAAGTATTTTATCGCCACAAACCCAAGAAAAAAAGTCAATAATTCACAAAGAAATATCTCACACCTTTATACAGGCAACCGCTTTTATCTTCGTGATTTTTGTTTCATTTATCTTGAAAAGCTGATACAACAGCAGTTATATATGAGACATTTATTTTAATGATTAAATTTTTTTTTAAAGAAATGAAGCGAATGTACAACCGTATAGTCACTAATATCTCAAAATATTCGTCGTCTGCTTTGTTCCAAAAAATCAATACCATAACACATACATACACACACACCTCTGTATATCTTTTATCATATACTGTATATATTTAGTTTATATTTCAGGCCTTGCGCCTATAGAAGAAATGATATTTCTTTTATATTGTATACATATATTGTATGTTATATAGTTATTTAATTATCATAGTTGTGATCGTTTTTCATTCAAAAAGTTTTCCTTATTTTTCTTTATTCTTAGAATTTTCCATGTAAGATTTATTTTTACATTTATGAGAAAAAACATATACACATTTTTATCGCTATTTCGTGTTTTTGAAATTCAATTTGTTTATTACATTTACATGCATTCTCGTTTCCATATTTCGTTTTAAAATGATTGCTTTCTTTATCCCTGTATTCATCTCTATCATACAATCACGCCATAATAGTTCCCATCTTCTTATTTGGATGAGGTTGCGTATAGCGATGAAACGACTTTGAGAAACAAATTGCTGATTGATTGTTTCACCAGCACATTAAACAATTGACTAGCAATAAAGAAGTGATATCGAACCAGTGACCTTCGTAACCAATCGATATTTACCACAGTTCAGGGAAATAAGATCACTTGAAGTTTCCAAGCTCAATCTCACAAAAGGTGGCATGTCGAAAGCAGCAGGAAGACAATTCGGTGTTATGATCTAGATGGGGCAGTCTCGCTTCGAATGTCGGATAGCTAACGGACCAAAATACTTGCTTGATGAGAGTTCTTCCTTTGAAGATTTTACCTGCTGTCTGCTCAGCCTGTGGCGAGTTTATTCTTACAAGAAATCTCGTACTTCATAATATTGCCCCCTGAAATAATGAAAAGAAAAGATAACTTCGGTAGATTTTGAGCTCGGAGTTAAGGGGGTCTGAGAGATTACCACAAAGCGAAACCCCTGAAGCTTCTACGACAACTCTGTCAATTGCCCGATTCAGGATAGCATTATTTTATTAATTAGAGTATAGAATTTGAGGTTATAGTATAATGTTATCTTTGATTGTGTCATAAATTTCGTCAATAAATAATTCTGAGTTGTAGATAAAATTTGTTTAAAGATAGTTTTCAATAAAACGGTGAATAAATGCTACTTTATTATATTCATTATCGACTACATTTATTTCTACTTCACCCAATTAAATTTTTATTAACCCGTATAACCTTATTTGTTATCACTGAGTGTGTGTGAAAGGCATTGTTAGACGCATTAATTTGGACAAACTTGGAGTAATTGAAGAATATCAAAGGTAATTGAAAAAGCTTATATTGGAAGTCAAACGCTTGTCAGGTCGGTACATATCAATAAAGAATTGACATGAACTGTGTGTGTTTGAGAGAGTGAGAAATAGAGGTAGAGAGAAAGGATATCATGTGATGAGGAGAGAGAAGTGGAGACAGGGCAATAGGAGCTCGATAAGAAGATTGAAAGATTGAGAGAGAGGTGAAAGAAAAGGAGAGATAGAGACGGTGTAACTGAGACAAATATGAAGAGAGAAAAGACGGTGGTGGGGAAGAGAGCAAGAGTTTGAAAAGAAAAAAAGGGTGGTGAAATATTGAAGATGTAGAGAAGAGGAAGAAGACATAAGAACAAGAAAGACGGTATGTGTGTGGGGGGGAGAATGGATGAAAAGGAGAATGCGTAAGATGAAGGATATAAAAGCAGAGAATAAACGGACAAAAGGGGTGGAA
>NC_142939.1:3954817-3964817 GCF_046866305.1 Octopus bimaculoides | reverse complement strand
GCTATTTCTTTTGATAAATGGAGTTCGCTTTATTCAGCCAAACTTCAGTCTGTAGATGACCTGCGACCTAAAATATTTACTGTGATTCTGAGAAGACACATTGAAATAGGTCGGCTTTAATATCACAGTAATCAGAAATATAAGTATAGTGAACTTCTTAGACATTATATCAGGCCTAAAAACAGATATATATCAGCACTTAAGAAACCAAACGAAAAGCTTTTGCGTATCCGAAAGTGTCCCAGCCACTTACATATTATCTTTTACATTTTGTCTGCTGGGGCCATGAAAATGTTTCTTAATAAAGGTATGTCAAAAACCGATGCTATTTATACCTCAAAGTTGTATGTAATCCTCTATATTATTCTAGGAAAATAGAAACCAAATGCTCACGACTAGAATACTTTTGATAATAGATCGAAACAACACAGACAACCATTGAGATAAACGACAAAACTAAAAAATATTTTTGTTTGATGTCGTTCACACATTTATTGAGAAATATTAAGACAATTGACTCAACAACTTGTATATAATTGTATTATTCTTTTATCTATGCTAGACAGATGAAAATCTAAATTACGACCCGTGATGAACAATTTTATCACATTGTCAACAATATCAGCATCATCTTGCCGAGCTGTCTCTGATTTTTTGCGAATCACACATGTTTTTCTTAGTTAACTAACGTCTAAATTCGCCATAACTATAGACGTTAGCTTCAAAACACTTATCTTTCAATTGTTGGAGTCATTGGACTGAGGCCATGCTGGGGTACCGTTTTGAAGGGTTTATTCGAACTCGGTAGATAATTTTCAGTCTGCACCGTTACGGAGACATAAACAAACTAACATATGTCAAACTGTTGAGAAAGGGACAAATATACATACATGTGTGTGTATGTGTCAGACAGGCTTCCATCCAGTTTCCATCGAGATAATTCATTCACAATACCTGGAGCTATAGTCGAAGACACCTGCCCAAGATGATGTGTGGTGAGACCACACCCGAGACCACAGTCCTACCTGCGCCCACTTCCGGGACTTGATGATCCTGGCCGTTTACTCGATAGAACTTCCACTGACCACCACCGTCTGGCCAAGGCCATTATCAATCGATGACTTTCGCCGAGATTATACATCCACCATGCAGTTCCCAAAGATTTCACTAGTAATAGCTATCGGGTTCTATTACGTTTTACGAAAGAGCAAATCATATTTGGTGCAGAATGGCCTCAGTCATTATTTGCTTTTAATATATATCTAAAGACCCTATCTACCATCTGGGGACCCAAAAGCCATAGCTACGAACTAACAGTATTTACTACTTATAAAGGCGGCGAGCTGGCAGAAACGTTAGCATGCCGGGTGAAATGCTTAGTGGTATTTCGTTTGTGACACGAACCCGGACCTCTTATAAAATGATAGGCGTTCTACTGTTGGACCAAAGTAGTCCATTCTTAGCAGCGAGAATAGTATATTGCTGACCTCAAGAATTTATAAACTTCGAGAGAACGTGAAATAGACTTTTCTTTTTACCAATAGATTTCGATGTAGATAAAAAAAATTATCAATAATAATACCTCACTACCAATTTCAGGCAGAAAGTTTTAGTCTACCCTTAAATATATTTAGTTACGGGTGCAGCACCACTCTGCGTAAGTCCTATTGCACGACAGTGAGAATGCCACACTTTCGAATTGAACCCAAAACCACGTGGCTGCAAAGTGAACTTATTAACCACACGACCTAGTAACAACTATTAATGATTAACATTTTTATGTACTCAACGTCCAGTTGAAACGGGCTGATAAGTATTCTAACTATATAATTACGTGTATGATTTATATGCGCGTGTATGCATGTAAGTATGTATATATTTATGCATGAATGTATGTGAGTGTATGTATGTATATGTATGTATATACATATGTGTGTGTGTGCGTGAATTTATATGTATGCATGTATGTATGAACACGAAGAGTTTGAACCCATGCTCGAATCACAAACGTGCATGAGCTCTCTCAAATGCAAATTCATTTACTTACAAAAGCTATTCACATTATCACTATCTGTTTGTCACAAAATACGAATGACCTAAGGGAAAACTAATATTCAGAAAAGCGTTGAGATGCAATAAGACTAAGACGCTAGATTAATTGCGTACTGTATTTTATCGTCTGGTGTTCTGAGTGCAAACAGGTCCTTTGTCTTTTATCTCGTTGATTATAAACACCAGCCTTGTACTGGAGTCGACTCAATTAACTAAAGCTCTCCCCAAAGAATTCCTGGCTTTATATCAATATATGTAATCAATAGTCTTTGGATATATTTTCGAAAAAATACATAAAATTGCACTAGTAATTAGATTTGCCTGCATAAAAAGAAAAGCTTCATCCGGGATTGAGTAATTGAGTATGACGTAAAAGTGTAAGTACGGGTTACATTCGTCGTTGTCTTTGTCCTACTTCGATATCAATAGACTCTGAAGATACACTACAATCGTGTATCTGGTATATATTTTATCAAAAGTTGTAACTGCATGACTTACATTTCTTTGCTACTGCTCGCGAATATTGAATGGAATCCCAGAGCCTGGATACATGGTGTGGAGTGAAATGAAAAGTGCTTATATTCTTATGTGTGCGTGTGTGTATGTGTGTATGTATTTGTGTGTGTGCGTGTGTGTGTGTGTGTGTGTGTATATATATGTATATATGTGTGTATGTAGTATATGTATATATATATATATATATATATATATATATATATATATATATATATATGAGTGTGTGTATATACGCATACATATATGTATATGTTTTTATGTGTATATATGTGTGTGCATGTATATATATATATACATATATATATATATATATATATATATATATATATATATATATATATGTGTGTGTGTGTGTGTGTGTGTGTGTGTGTGTGTGTGTGTGTGTGTGTGTGTGTGTGTATATGTTTATAAACAAACCCGAAAGGCTTTGTAAGTTACGCTTTAGAATGGGAGAATAAATATTATATATATATACATATATATTAGTTATTATGCAAGTTTCTCCTCTGCAGTTGTGTCTGGATTTCGGTATTGGATGCTTTTAGTGCATTTGGATGCCTAACTACAATGGATCCTCTTGGGAACATTTAATTGCATTCTGCTAGAGAGATCTATCATCTAAGTACTAAGTACATTGGTGGACTAACCGCTATACTGGAAGCTCTCTTGAGAACTGTAATATAAGTGGAACTCTAACTTATACAGTAGCAACTCCGCTTTACATACAAAATGTATGTATGTATACAGGGTCTTGCAGATAAATTGAGACAATTTTTGTGAAGCATAAAATTCGTTATAAATAAATTAAAATTAATGGGAGCCGAAAGATATAATTTTAATGTAACATTTATAACAAGAGAAATTTTTATCACTCAATATGGCCGCCCTTTTATGCAGTTATTGTCTCCACACGAGAACGAAATTTTTGTTTGCAGCTGTCACAACCTTTCGCTTTTCTTTCTTTTTTTTTTTTTTTTGCTTTGCATGTCACAGGTACGATGGAGGTCTTCGAACTGTTGGCACTCGAATGTGGAGAAGCATTGGTCTTTGTTTGATGTACACTCCATAAAAAGTTATCACGAATGTTGAGATCTGGGCTATTACTGGACCAGATGTTGGCTCTCACTCAAAATGGAATCTCCTCACCAAGGAAGGCCTTTGTTGCTTTTGGCACATGGCATGGTGCGGAGTCCTGGATAAGCACCACAGTATAAGAAACAACAGTATCAAGCCGAAACGTCTGCTCCATCCAAGGATAAAACTCTTGAAGCACATTTTCTCCTCGCACTATTTCGTATCTGGATACCACCCCGATTCACCCTTCTAATACACTTAGCTCTCCACATAACCATTCCATCTTTGAACTTCTTTCCTTCAAGAGCTCGACTCTGAAGACGGAGGCTCATCTCAACTTACGATGAAATCAATCTACAAACGTTATTTTGAACCACCGAGCCGCCAGAAACAGCTGTTGGATTTATAATACTTTTCTTCAACCCCTTTAATTCTCTATATCATTTGTATTCTGTGTATGTCGGACCTTTTTGTGTATATACATGTATACATATCTTGCATTCAATGTATTTAGCATACTGTATATGTTGATCTAGCTTGCTTATCCCTACATTCTACACCGTTTAAATCTCTTGAGCACTACAAAATGTATTCTATTTTGAGAATACTTGTCTCTCACCTATAAACATATACACACACACACACACACATATATATATATATATATATATAATATATATATATATATATATATATATATATATATATATATATATATATATATATATATATATATAAACTACATTAATATACTAAATAACAAATAACAGACAGTATACACTTTATATGAAAAGCACGCAGTGACAAACTATAATATTGGCACAGGGCCAGGGACCTTGAATGTGGGTGTGTAGTCGACCTCAATTTATAAGTGTTATTTTATGAACGACCCTCGAAAGGTGAAACGCAAAACCTCTAAATATTCATGGATATATAGGCCGCCTGTGGTTTAAGATAGATATCTAAATGCGTGTATGAAAAATAAAATTTGCCTCTTTGTTGCTGTTTTAGAGTAATAATTTTCAGTGTCATATTTTAGAACATTTAAAGTGGTTTAGATTTCAAGTAAACCGAATCAATTTAGCCTTCACAGATGGCAGTACGTTTCCTAAACTCATTATTGCCTTTTCTATCTCAGGTTTTAAATAAATATAACTTACATCATTCAGTATAAAAGTGTGATTATATATATATATATATATAATGAGCATTTGCATTTACTCCGCACCATGGTTCCAAGGATTAAAATATTGTATACAATTAATAGAATCACGTAAGTTTCTAATATTATTTCGTCAGATTGGCACAGGTCCAAGTACTCTTCCTGTCCTACAAACCAGGTAGCAGATCAGATAATAACAAGTGAGGGCATGTAATCTTCGTTTATATTAGTTAATACCGTTCTTCTTTATATTATTTATCTGGCTAAAGAACATTTAAGATCAGAGAAACTGTTTGTAATCTAATAAGTGAAGACACTAATGTACTGGACAAGATTTTGTGAGATTTTTGCTGTATAATCTATAAACGGAAGAACTTAGCTTCTTCAAATGTATAAAGTATTCTCATTGTATTGGAGAGTAATGGCGGAGTAAATATAAAATAACGGTCAATAAAGGCCAGAATTCTTCTTTTATTACATTTCAAACTTTCGCATTCTCTGAAACAATGCAACAATAGAGGAATATATAAATATATATTTGATATATATATATATATATACGTATGTATATATTTAGACAGGCGGACAGACCCATACATGCATACATACATACATACATACATACATATATAGATACATACATACATGCATACATACATACATACATACATACATACATACATACATATATAGATACATACATACATGCATACATACATACATACATGGATAGATAGATAGATAGATAGATAGATAGATAGATAGATAGATAGATAGATCGATAGATAGATAGATAGATAGATAGATAGATAGATAGATAGATAGATAGATGTTTGCTGACCAAAGTCATCGACAATATGTTCCGGTGCCACGCATACAAACCCATCTTATATGTAGGATATACATAGGATCGTACAAATGAACTAAAGTGAGGTTAAAAGACTTCGGTTAACTTGGGCTATCTCAGCAATTATTAGAATGAAACTCCCTTAGAAGCTTTGAAAATGTATGAAAAGTCAACGGAAAAATTTGGGGAAAATAACGATGACGATTTCATATCTGCGTATTTTTGAGGATTCAACGTGTGTGCCTATAAGTCTATTATGTATGCATGTCTGTTTATATATGTGTAGATGTTTCTCTCTATTTTTCTCCTTGTATGTGTGTGTGTGTATATGTGTGTGTGCAGAAAAGAAATGTTCATCATTCTATTTTGTTTCTATGGTATAAAAAGACTATTATTCCTCATTACAAAATACGATTCTTTAATCTATACTACACAACTATGTATTTATATCGTGTATGACTTTATCTTGCAGTATTACCATAATATTTGTCGATGCAAGTGGCTGTTATGCGACAGCTATTGTCCGGTTCGATTGAGTCAGGCTTTTCACTTAATAAAATACATTAAAAAAAAGCACTCTCAATAATAAAGCTGCAAAAAAGAAAGCAACGAAAACAAAGAATAAAAACTAAAAATGTTTTTACTGTCTGTGATTTATACTTGTCGATGTTGAATTCCTTTGCACTCTTTTACACTTGATTGTTGTCGCTATCAGCAATCTACGGTTGCCTTGACGAAACTACTGACGAATATGTTTACGAGAGAAAAATGTTGTTCTCGGAAATCACATCCAACAGGATTAAGGCCAAGAAATGCAGAGAAAACAACTACACAATAAAGATATTTTGTTTTGACTCCTCTTGCAAAAAAGAAAACAAATTAAAGGAATTTCTATAATATCTTTATCTACTTCAGTTCGTTATTTTTGGGAAATTTTTCTTAAGAGGATGTTTAAAGAAAATATATTTTGTGTACATGTGTGTGCTTTTATGTGTGCTTGTGAGCAATTAAATTATGCATGCGTGTAATTACAATAAGCTTAATCCTTAAATCGGAGTCAGAATATCATGAAATCTGAAGCAGCAAAAACCAATGAAATAAAAGACCTTCTATACGTATGGTGTTACATACATAAACACACACTTACATACGCAGACATGCACAAGCACATACATGTGAGTGTGTAAGCATGTGCATCTAAAGATTTCTTATATACACACTTATGCAATTATAAATATATACATCCGTCTATTATCTATCTCTCAGCCTATCTATTCATCTATCCACCTCTGTGTGTGCGCGTGTGTGAGCATGTATGTAAGCATGTATACCTTATTTATTGAAACATTGGAGCATGCATAAAAAATCAGCTGTTCTCTATGTATGAAGGTATATATATATATATATATATATTTATGCATGTATAAATGTGTGCGTATATATATATATATATATATATATAGATATATATATATACATATATATGTATAAATGTGTGTTTATATAAATAGATATACAAATGTGTATATATAAGGATATATAGAAATGGGTGTGTGTGTAAGTGTGTGTGTGTGTGTGTGTAAGTGTGTGTGCGTGGGGTGGCGTGTATAGGTAAATATATAGCTAGCTATAAAGAACAACCCTTCATCAGTTGTCGGGTGTTTTATCTACTCCACATTTCGAGCATTACGACAAGATGCGTCTTCGTCAAAACAGTTACTCCCACAAAGAAAATTAGATATAATTTCTGATTTGCGGTGGGTCAAAGTTGGTAACAAAAACAGGACAGTAAAAACAATACATACATATACACATATACATACATACACATATACATACATACATACATACATACATACATACATACATATACATAGATATGTGTGTATATGAATGTGCATTCGTTTAAGCATACTGATACTATATGAATATATATATAAATACGTACATGTATGCATATGTGTGTTTGTTTGTATATGTATGCATTTCGTATGTATGTGATGCTGATAACTCTCTCTCTCTCTCTTTCTTTCTATCTCTTTTTTTTTTTTTTTTTTTTGCTTACAAGAAAGTAATTCATGCGTAAAGAATTTTAAGTGGAACCAACGAAATAAGGCAAAAATAAACAGATGTTTTAGGATATATAGAATATATCATACTTAAATTTATTTATTACGAAACAAAATAGAATCCTGTATGTGATCTTACACACGTGAGTTTTTCAAATGGTAGTGTTCAAGCACTAACTCAAAAGACCCGTGTACTTTCATTAGGGGTGAATAAGCTTGAAAGATTTGAAAGAAAATAAATAAAGAGAAACATCTCTTAGTAACAGCTTATTTGAGTTGTAGAAATTTTAAACATAGAACACAAATTTCACAAATTCTTCTTTCACCTTTCTTTACTTCTCTTAGTCACTGGACTGTGGTCATATCTCAGCACCTTTATGAAGGGTATAAGGAAAATAATTGACACCAGTGCTTATTGTTTTAAAATCTATTACTTATTTGATCGGATTCTCATACGCCGAATCGCTAACATTACGATGACATATATATATATATATATATATATATATATATATATATATATATATATATATATATATTGAAAAAAAAGTCGTCAGAATTTTGGAATAACTTCTTTCATTTATTTTATACATGAAAGAAGTTATTCCAAAATTCTGACGACTTTTTTTTCAATATTTACTTCTGTACATCACACCTAACACTCTACACACACACACACACACACATATATATATATATATATATATATATATATATATATATATATATATATATATATATATACATGCACAGTCCGACGTTGTGTTAGCTGGCCGTAACTTTAAAGTCATTGTCAATAACCAATAACATACTTGTTTATGAAGAATAACAAATTCTATAAAAGTATAGAGTAACATTCCAGAGTAACGTAAAATTCTTTTTATTATAACAGAACAAAAGACAAACGTGTATATATACATAGACATATATATAGAGAGAGATAGATATTACGGAGATGTACTTGCATAGCAAGTGACCTGATCTGAGATCGTGTGCTGGAACGAAAACAATTGCAGCTTGGAAGGTGTTTATATGTCATTTAAGAAACACACAAAAAACCGTTAGATTCACTTCAACATTTAAATTTAATTTGTGTCAAAATATTTTCGTCGCTTTGGGACCGCGACCTGTTCACTGACAATATTCTGTGCTGCATCACAGAGGAGTGATTCTTTGCTTATAATAAACACTGACCAACTTCAATATTTCCATTTTCTTATTTTTCATATATATATATATATATATATATATATATATGAAAGAATATGTGTGTCCTTAGCGGAGAACTTGAGGTTGCAAAAAGTGAAGATCTTAACTATGCAGCCATGGCTGAACCCGTAACATTATTTTGAAGTTGAACTTAACAAAAATAAATCTGTTATGTTAATGCGAAAATAATATTTCTCGTATCAAAGAAATACTGCTATACTATCCTTGTAGATGTTGAATTTCATTGCAGTCTTTTGCAGTTGATATGTGTGTGTGTGTGTGTGTGTGTGTGTGTGTGTGTGTGTGTGTGTGTGTGTGTGTGTGTGTGTGTGTGTGTGTGTGTGTGCATGCTTGCATGTATGTATGTTTGTATGTGTGTATGTTTGCATATATGAAAGCTTTCAGCAATCTAGAGTTACCTTGACAAACCTATCACCGAAAAAGTTTACGAGAGAAAAATGTTGCTCTCGCTAATCACATCTGACAGGATCAATACCGAGAAAGACAGTAAAAACAATAAAACAAAAAGAGTTCGTTTTGGATTTTTTTCTTTAAACACAGCCATAAAGTTATATGAGTTATTTATTTCTTGTAAATCTTTCTTTTGAGGATGTTCGACGAAAATACACTCGGTCAGTGTATGTTATTTGTGTGTGTAGGGGTGTGTAATTAAATTGTCTGTTTATATACTTCTAATATCAGTAAGTTTAATCCTTACGTCGCCTTGGAATGTCATAAAACCACAAGTCACAGAGACCTAACGAATAAAAGAATTTCTACGTGTATGCATGATCATATGTATATATGCATATATACACACATACATACATACATACATACATACAAACATACATATATACATATATATATGTATGTATATATATCAATATACATGTATCAATATACATGTATGTATGTATATATATAGACGGATAGATAGATACATACATACATACTTGCATACATACATACATACCTAAATGTAAAATTATAAACCTCGCTAAGTCAGAGATTGGTTTAGTTAGCAAGCATGTCATTGGAAATAATTAAACATAGTATTTAAAAAGAGTT
>NC_142939.1:3942317-3944817 GCF_046866305.1 Octopus bimaculoides | reverse complement strand
ATCTCTTTGTGGAATATGAAGGTGATTGGAGTGCAATTTGCCTGATATATTTCCAGATAATTCTATTTGACGCAAAGTTTCGCCGGGTTATTTTTTAAAGTTTTGGTGTTAAACGTCTTATGGCATTACTTTCAGAGGTCTTTGTACTGCAGCACGGGCAACATCAATGCGATAAGAGAATTCCTCCTTTGCTCTTTGTGCTTGACCTGCGAGATCCTCGGACCTCACCGTTAAGCTTAAAGATATTATAATGTACAAGTATAAAGAAAGAATTAAAGAACAAAAGGACTCATCATACTGAATATCATTGATAATATCGAGTGGAAATAGGGGGTGCTGCAGTCCCGCAATACCTATACACGAGTCGCCACTACTTGCCACATTGAACACTTGTAAGACAGGAAATAAAAGTTGATTGTGAGTAAACACTTGTGACTTAGCTGGAGTTTTCTATTGCTTTTCCTTATTAAAATACTGCGTAATGAAATCGCTTCATTCTTTCTCAATAACCCTATATATATATATATATATATATATATATATATATATATATATATATATATATATATATATATTTGTTTGTTTGTTTGTGTCCCACCCACCATCGATTGACAACCGATGATGGTGTGTTTTCGTCCCTGTAATCTAGCGGTTCGGCAAAGAGATCGACAGAATAAGTAAGTACTATGCTTGCAAAAATTAAGTCCTGGGGTCGATTTGTTGACCTGAAACCCCTTTAAGGTGGTGCTCCAGCATGGTCGCAGTCAAATGGCTGAAACATGTGAAAGAACAACGCTATTTTTTGCTTCGTTCTTTCGTATTTGGAACCTTTATACTGCCCCTGCTATTCTGCCGCTGCTGTTGCTGCTCTTGTTACTCCTAGTTCTTTCACTACGATTGTTGCTGCATATTTTCTTCATCTATCACAACCGAAAAAAAACATTCCATACGTAGTACTTCCATTTTCCTTAGGTACTACTACTACTACTACTAATGCTACCACCACCACCACCACTACTACGACTACTATCTCTACTAGCATTATCATTATTACCTGTACTGCTGCTACTGTTACTACTGCTGTTGTTACTACTACCTCTACTACTTCTACTACCACTACTACTCCTACTACCACTACTACTACTACCACTACTACACCTACTATGAATGCTGCTGCTGCTGTTTCTAGCGCCACCTCCTCCATCGCCACTAATAAATGATAATAAAACATCGACTTTTCTTGATTCTTTTCTTCTCACCGTTCTTCGTTTTCTAATATTAGATCTCTTATCCCTTTAAAACACCTCCCTCTCTCTCTCTCTCTCTCTCTCTCTCTCTCTCTCTTAGTTCCTCTTTCCATCTTTAAACCTCTCCCTGCCTCTTTCTTCGTTTTTTTTTTGTTCCTTCTTTCAACTTCTTGAGTTCTTTTATAATTTTGGGGCAGTTTGCCAAAATAAGATATGTAATCCTCCTGATCCATCTACTTTGTGATACAAGCACATAGAATCATATTCAAGCACTCCATATACATAGGCATACTCTGATATCTAAGTGCGCAGTATACATGCCATTTTACATACGTATGTGCCCACACACATATATATATATATTTATCTATACATAACAGCGTACATATAAAGACACGTACACGCATACATAAATATATGCACAAACATGAATAACATGAATACCTGCATACATAGATGCATGCGTACATGCATACATACACACATGCACATACACGCAAATATATACATATATACACGTAACACGACATACATACTTACATTAATACATACATGCAAACGCATACATACGTGAATGCAAACATACATACATACATACATACATACATACATACATGCATACCAACAAATTTGCGCAAAAAACTTAGAAATTCTTGGTTTCAAGCAAAATGAGGAAATGGAACTTAAGGGCATTTAAATTTTAAAAAAAGGAAAAAATAGAAAGGGGTGAAATAAAACAATAAAAAGATAAGAAGGGGACAGACAACAGTAAGGAAGAGAAAACGGAGAATCTTGCCTCTCACAATATAGAGACATTTCCCATAGCACCAGCAGACAAAATGGAAAAGGCGTTGCTCTGGAGGATAGCGAGAGGGATGCACTGGAACAGCCTCTCTGGCACATGGGGTTTGCACTTGCGGACCGTAATCTTCACCCCGATAGCGGTGAAGAGGTACATGGTCCGCAGAGCAAGAACTGCCACCGTCTTGGCTATAAAACTGTGGGATTCTCCAATTCCAATCTATCAGTGGAACAGTGAAGATTTTCTTTAAGACATTGCCAAAATTCTCCATCTGAGATTCTTATGTGAACAGATGCATACACTTGAGCGCGTGCATCGACAGCTCAAAGAACAAACCAACTGAATCACATGTTTGCAAACACCGGGAGCTCTCTTAACTCAAAACGTCTTGTTGCTTTGTTAGCAACCGGCTTGAACTGGCTTTCAATAAGAACTTAATTGAACTCAAAGA
>NC_142939.1:3909817-3937317 GCF_046866305.1 Octopus bimaculoides | reverse complement strand
TGGTACTTATTTAATCGACCCCGAAAGGATGAAAGGCAAAGTCGACCTCGGCGGAATTTGAACTCAGAACGTAGCGGCAGACGGAACACCGCTAAGCATTTCGCCCGGCGTGTTCACGTTTCTGCCAACTCGCTGGCCTTGTTGCTATTAAGATATTAACTAAATATTACACGGAGGGAGCAACTATTTTAATATCGCTACTTACAGTAGCTTGACAACGAGTTTCCTGACTTTACCCATTTCACATTTTTGGAGTTGAATAATCTGACCTATGTACTCCATCATTAATTGAACGGAATGTATTGGGAATGAAATTTAGAATCTGTATGTCAATTAAATTTGAAATTACTGCAGGTTCAATAGCTCTCACGCCAGCATCGAGAAGTTTGAACTATATGACTTTCCTAAACGCAATTATTGAAGAAAATGCTTGATTTTCTACCATGGTTTACTACATGTGTGTCCAATGTATGTGACAATGGAGTAAAGGTAGACAATTTTTTGTAGTATTGCAATGACGATGTAATAGCGGAACTTTAAGCTGTAATGTGAATAGATTACATTCAGTTAATTATTAACATATGCGTGTATGTATTTGTGTGTGGATATTTGTATGTATGTATGTATGTATGTACGTATGTATATGAATGAGTGCGTGTGTTCGCTCCTTGCCACTGTGACATCCTTTCAAAAGAAGTAAAATAACAAAGCAATCGAAGGAGTGGGAGGGGAGGAATGGCAGGAGGAGGCGAATGAGGTGGGGAGGAGAAGCCGTAGGAAGCAAAAAGATAAAATTAGCAAGAAAATAATCATCAGAAATGTTTCATAAAAAGGCGAAAACAATTACATGAGAAGACGAAAAGATATGTGTGTGCATGTATATAGACATAGATAGAGACACAGATAGATAGAGAGACAGAGAGAGAGAGAGAGAGAGAGAGAGAGAGAGAGAGAGAGGGAGAGAGAGAGGGAGAGAGAGGGAGAGAGAGAGAGGGAGAGAGAGAGGTAGGTAGGTAGGTAGGTAGGTAGGTAGGTAAAGAGAGACAGATAGACAGACAGACAGACAGACAGACAGACAGACAGACAGACGGACAGACAGACAGACAAACAAACAGACAGACAGACAGGCAGGCAGATAGATAGATAGAGAGAGAGAGAGAGAGAGAGAGAGAAGTAGGTAGATATATATATATATATATATATAGAGAGAGAGAGAGAGAGAGAGAGAGAGAGAGAGAAAGAGGAAGAAATAGATAGATAGATAGATAGATAGATAGATAGATAGATAGATAGATAGATAGATAAAGAGAGAAAGAGAGAGAGAAATTAAAGAAGGTAAAAATCGAGAGACAGATAAAAATAAAGGCGAAGAAGGAATTTATTTCTATAAAAAGCCAGAGAAATCTGTTGGCCTCAACCCAAATTCAATTCACTTGTAAAAGGTTACATTTAGGCTGGTTTTGTTTACAAACAAAAACTCTGCTAAGCGTGTGAACTAGTTGTCTGATAGTTTTCACGGTAATATTTCCACTTTAATATTCTCATAAGCCTTTCTCTCTTCTCTATCACGGGTTTTAAAGCGAAAATAGGTGGGAAGGTAGATGAGAAAAATGGACGACGATAAAATCTGGGAGAGAAGAAAGAATGAAACTGCAAACGTACTTGCGTTTAATCGTACGAAATGCGAAAAAACAAAGACATAACGCACATATTCAAACAAATACAATTAGGAATTTGCCCCACCACCACCACCACCACCATCAATGTCAGGATTTGAAGTACTAATTTCTCATGACACACAAGGGTGTTAATTATGTAATAATTCTCCCGTTTTGTTTACACCATGAATTAAGTAGCTCACATCTTTAATGGGGTGCCATCATTTATATATATATATATGTGTGTGTGTGTGTGTGTGTGTGTGTGTGTGTGTGTGTGTGTGTGTGTGTGTGTGTTAATTAATATATTTATTCCTTCGTATACGGGTCTTGTGAGCGAAATTGAGTACACTGAAATCATGTGCAATAATTCAAACGTACAACATTGTCGGTGTGTGTCACGCGGATTCAGGCTGCCTGAGATTTATGCTAAGGGAACACGTGTCCGCTTAAGAAAAAAAAAAACAACGAAAGCAGCCACTTAAGCGCTCGTTCAATGAACTAAAGTGATCCACTGGTCAGAAATTCATGGTCAGAAATTCTGACTGAGAACCACATTCTTTTAATTAATTTATACATGAGTTTCGGCCTTATGTATCAGTTTGGATGTTTACAAAACCATATTATGTAAGTATTTCTAATACAGTCAAATACCAGCAAATTTTGAGGAGAGGTGTTAACTTGGAACCATCGAACCTGGTACATATAGTAGTAAATGGCTGCTACTAAATTTCAATCCATCCAGAATGGTTGAAATACAAAGTTAAGTTTGGTCGGATTTGAATCCTCAACTTTACAAGATGGTAAAAATGCTGGCAAGTACTATTCCGACGTATGCATTCGCCCAGTGCCCAGACTTGATGACTTGATTACGAACACCTGTTGTCACCTGTGGGGTGGATCCGACTATCACATGCGTCCTTTGTGAAGATCGTCCAGCTGCCTTTCTTTGACAGAGAAGAGCTGGCTGTCTTTATTTGTCTGGTGGACATGGGAAATTGTTTATGGAGGTTGAAAATGCATTCTTCCCGCTTTGGCTAATCCCTTGTCAACTTTTGGAAGTGAAACTTGAAAAAGATGAGGGTGGACAGCGAAGTGCAGAACAAAAAATACTTCATCTTTATTACCGTTGTAATTTTTAAGGTTGAATTGCCGCTAGGTACAGCTAATTCTCCCAGTGGGTAAATGGTCACATATCGAAACCACTCAATATCATGCTCTTCGTCCGTCACGGTTGTATTCTTTCGTTTCTCCTACATGTACTGACTCTCAAACCGCTATTGTGTAAACTAAAGATGTTGAGGGCTATCATGTTTGAGCCAGGAGGTGGAACAACCTTGTTAGCATCACCGAACGACATCAGCGTCATAGAGTCGGACACAAGGTATATAAACGTGATCGGTACCACTCTAAGGTACAACGAATCAGCCAAGATAAGTAATCGAGTATGCAAATCAGCACATAGCGATGCTGGTATATAATGTTTATCATAGTCGCATGGCGTTGTACGGACAGAATTTGACCTCAGAACATAGCGACGGATGAAATGCCGCTAAGCATTCAGTCAGCTCGCTATCTTAAGCGTTAAAAACCTATTGGTTTTAAATTTTGGCACAGCAATTTCGGTTGAAGGTATACATCGACTACATTGATCCTCACTGCTCAACAGTATTTATTTTATCGATCTTGAGAGGATGAAAGGCAAAGTCTTCCGCGCTGGAATTTGAACTCAGAACGCAAAGCGTTTTACCCGGTGCGCTAACGATTCTGCCACCTTGCCGCCCAAAACGTTGAAGAAATATTTATTTCTTTATTGCTCACAAGGGGACAAACAAGGACAAAAGGATTAAGTCGATTACATCGACTCCAGTGTGTAACTGGTACTTATTTAATCGACCCCGAAAAGAGGAAAGGCAAAGTCGACCTCGGCGGAATTTGAACTCGGAACGTAACGGCAGACGAAATACCGCTAAGCATTTCGTCCGGCGTGCTAACGTCTCTGCCAGCTCGCCTCCTTAATATAATATATATTTCTTTATTGCCCAAAAGGAGAGCTAAACACAGAGAGAACAAACAAGGGCTGACAAAGGGATTAAGTCGCTTACATCGACCCCAGTGATTAACTGGTACTTATTTAATCGACCTCGATAGGATGACAGGCAAAGTCGACCTCGGCGGAATTTGAACGTTGAAGAAATATTGCAACTCACACTGTTGATGAGTGAATGACGGTTAGGTTAGCTGGGTGGCATTACGTAAGCTTGTTAAGTGGGTTCGAGTCATATGTATGGCGGCTACGGATCAAAAGAAATATACTTATAAGAACATGTGTGTCAGTTGGTCATTATACTAAGTGCTTTTGACACGTGATCTGTCTCTTCAACAACAAATGTTCGTCAAAAGGTTGCTGTCTTTGGTGTTGTTGTTGTTGTTGTTGTTGCGGTTGCCATAATTGATAACGAGGATGATAATGTTGAAAATTTATATAATGTTGATGACGGCGATGATACACTTGAATGCAAGTGTTTGTGCTTTTGTGCGTATGTGTGCGTATGATTGGGCATGTGCGTGTATGCACGCATATCTATGTGTTCACGTGTGTTTATGCACATATGTGTGTGTGTGTGTGTGTGTGTGTGTGTGTGTGTGTGTGTGTGTGTGTGTGTGTGTGTGTGTGTGTGTGTGTGTGAGTGTGTGCGTGTGTGTGTGTTTACCTGTATTTCTGCATATGTAATGTAATGCTCTTTATATAAGAGATCACACGTAACAACTTAAAGTAATTTAATACGAGTAATTATAACATACAAACTTTTATTTTTTCTTTCTAAGTGTATTAGCGATGGAGAGAAGTGGCTGCAAATATAGAATTAAACCAGTTAATGGTTCACCAAAGAATCGTAGAAAATACTAGAATTTCTCCAAGACAATATAGTATACAGCATACACGTTGAATTCCACTCAAAAGAAGGAACATGTTTTCATGGCAGTTTGTGACTGAAGGTCAAAATATTTCAATATATTTTATATGTAACTGTTTAATATTTTCCTTCTTGCTTGATGCTTATTTCCCACGACAAACACTTTCCATATGAAGGGTGAGCATTAATTACCAGTTTTAGTCACACAGATATGTTGACAGTAACAGGAAGACTTAACTTAATCAAACACACGTATTTGAGTGAAATAAAAGAACATCTTGATTGCAACTATAACACGATATAATGGCTACTTTCTCTCCCTCTTATAAAGAATTCTTTTTCATTTTGATTTCTTTGTCCAATACCTTTCTCTCTCTCTCTCTCTCTCTCTCTCTCTCTCATGCTAGGAAACTACTCTGAAGTGGTTCAGTAGATCCTGTTAACACTAGTACACATCAGTCTGATACCTCTCTTATCGCTATCTATGAATCGAGCCACTTTGTGATGGGATATAAACAAAGAAACACACACAGAGGTACACATCCATGTATATATATATATATATATATATATATATATATATATATATATTACAGTTCTATATTTAAAAGATGAGGAATTATATACGTTATTTACATTTGATATACCCTCCCGCCTTCATTAGGTGTCTTGATGAAACTTCAAACCTGGGTTCTCATTCCTAAGGTATTTTTCGATGTTGTTGTTATTATTATTATCATCATCATTATTATTATTATTATTATTATTATTATTATTCAGGTCACTGCCTGGAATCGAACTCGGAATCTTGGGGTTAGTATCCCGCTCTCTTAACCGCTATGCCATATGGCGGAATTCTGGTTTAAGCACTTCAAAACGTTTTTTTTTTAATTATTTTCGGGAATTTTCAGAAAATTTCTACAAATTTCTGTTCTAATATGAGAAAGATAATTTTGTTTTAATTTCTCAGACCTCGTCCCAGAAATCCTAAAATGTCCACTCTTTTTCGAATTAAAAAAAATAAATCTGGGTTTAAAATACGGACCGTCCGAATTTTTTGCTTTCATCCAAGAAACAGAACTCCGTTGGGTGCATCATCGTTTGAATAAGCGTTAATGTGGGGGAAAAATACTGAAAAACGTCAATGCATTTCAGAGTGACAAAGAAACGAGGAAGATATCAGGTGATCGTGGGATGTGCTGAAAACCCATAGTTAAGTCGCCCTTAAATCACAAACAGAAGTTGTTTTTTCATAATCGTATGAATTCCTTTGAGTAGAACACAAATTCGCAAAGCTTTTTTGAAAATTTCAAAAACTGCAAAAGTTATAAGGAGTTATATTGCATGCTTAAACGGGAATGCCGCCATATACATATATATATATACATATATATATATATATATATATATATATATATATATATATATATATATATATATATATATATATATATGTATGTATGTATGTATGTATGTTATGCCTGTGTGAATATGTATGTATGCATGCATGCACGTATGTATGTATGTATGTATGTACGTATGTGTGATATAATTAAATGTGTAATATGCATAAGTTTATATTATGTATGTATAGCTGTGGAAGCATAAACCAGGGTTTTTGTAATACAAGCCCTATGTTAGTATATATAACATTGTATTTCTGTGTGTAAATATGTATCATGTTTATAGGTAGGAAGGTACGTATGGTGACAGCTAGATAGGTTGGAAAGTGCATATAACATAACAATGCAAGAAATATCTAAGACAAGGCTGACGGAATAACATGGGTGCTATACACATGCCGTTGCGTCTGTAAATGTGAAGTATCTGTATATGGGTGCCTGTGTGAAACGCGAAATAAAACAAAAGAAGGACTGTAACACAATAGATATGTATGTATAGAGATAAGTAGCTAAAATGTTCCCTGCTTTTCGTTTGACCTTACCATCTTAAGCAAACAATTGTTATTCAGATTTTTATGTCGCAAAAGGCAGCCATGTGTTTTTGGTTTCAACTTCGTTTCTCTTATAATATATTTTGAACTGTTATACATATGGTTGTTGTTTTCTGGAGTTTTTTTTCACCCTTTTCATAATTCTTTAGCCAACATCTTGAGACAAATATTGCAAACACACGTGAGTTTCAACGTGACTTCAAATCTTATATTTCGCATGCTTATATATATATATATATATATATGATCATATGGGGTTATTATATGTGCATATTTGTAGATATACACAACTCAAAAGCTAAGAGTTTTGCTTGGCAACCGTATGATTTCGGTTCGAACCCTCTGCGTAATGCCTTACGCGTATGTCTTTAACCATTTTCAAATTTAGCAGATGCACCAAAGCCAGTCCGTTATGTGTATGTGGGCATACATATGTATATATGTATATATGTGTGTATGTATGTATGTATGTATGCATGCATGTATGTATGTATGTATGCATGCAAGTATGTATTTATGTATGTATGTATACCCAGTCACCGACAAGCTATTTTCCTTTAAGCAAGAGATCCGATTCGAAAGTTTAAGGAGCTTAAGTCTAAGAAGTTAAGATGTTAGTGCAAAACCCAAGATCCGATTGTGTTCCAAATATTAATAGTATGTCATAAAAATAATATAGAAATATTGCCAGGGCGTCCACCTAATGTAGGCGAGAATATTGCAGTGAGCATGAAAAGAAAGAGCGAGATGCACAATTGGTGCTTAGTAAAGAGCCTGCCGTTGCCAAAGACAAAAATGAAGAAAAAAACAATTATCTTGTGTTGGTCAGTTTTTTTTACTTTTTTTTTTACCCCAAAACATTCCCCAATGTAAATGCATAAGGTCTGTTATGGTCTGCTAGCAAGAAAGATGTCAATGTCCGTCACACTGAAGGAGCACCTAAATTCATTAAATCAGTGACTTGAGATTCCCTGGTTACACGTAGGTAATTGTGCATCACCATCATGAGCAGCATCATCATCATCATCATCATCATCATCATCATCATCATCATTATCAAGGCGGTGAGCTGGCAGAAACGTTAGCACAGTGAACGAAATGCTTAACAGTATTTCGCCTGTCTTTACGTTCTGAGTCCAAATTCCGACGTTGACTTTGCCTTTCATCCTTTTGGACTCGATTAAATAAGTACCAGCTGATAGAAAGAAATCAGGCAATGGTTCTACTCGAAGTCGAGTTGGCAACCATCATGCATGCATATATGCATGTATATGTATATATGAATATGAATATGTATATTTAAACAAATATTAATATATATGTATGTATAAAAATTTAACGCCTTCTTATACATGCATATTTTTCTTTAAATAAATTGAGTTTTATTTTTTAAGATTAGGGTAAATAGTGTTTTCCATTTATCTATAATGTACATATAGAATATAAAATGCAAAATATATTTTCACATAACAAACGTTTTCGTATAATAGTTTTTTCTGAAAATGCATGTGTATGTTTTCACAAGGTCAGTTTTATATACATAATATAAGAGAGGGAGAGAGAGAGAAAGAGAGAGAGAGAGAGAGAGAGAGAGAGAGAGAGAGAGAGATTTATGATATGACTTCTGCATAATGCCCAAGACCTCTAATTTTAAGGAGAAGGGTTAGACGATCATATTGACATCAGTTCTTGCATTGCACTTTACTTTATCGATCACGATTTAATGAAAGGCAAAGATGACCTCAGATGTCTTTGATAGCTGGGCTTAAATATTCACAAATAATACTTCGGGTTATTTTGCCCGCCTCTGTAATGATTCTGGCAGTTCACTCAAAAATATGAGAGAACAAATTGGGAAAGAGGTTAGGGGTTATTTTTGTGCTCTGTGAAGACAAAACGATACAGTGCAGAATATAAAAGTTGATAAAAATAAAGAAATAAAGAGTAAAAATATAATAAAACAAGATCAATAAATGAATTAAATAAAATGATCCAAATAATAAAACTACCAGTACGCAATTTCCAATTAGTTTCATGTTATTATATTCCTAAAGTTTATTATTGTCTTGTAATTTATAATCTATGCGTATTTATATAATTTTCATATAATTCCAGATTCATTTTATTTTTTAATATATTATATGATTATCATATAATTTCGTTTTCATATTCTATTTTCATTTTTAATCACTATTTATGTTGATCTGTTTTATTTCGTGGTTTAGTGAATTTCAGTGATGGTCACTTGTTTCTCCATTATCCTCTTCCCATTACTTGTGATTCTATACCCACTACCACCACGCAATCAAACACATGTAGGCTGATAAAAGTAATTTTGTTGATAATGCCCCAGACGAAACTGTGTTAAATCACCATCTTGTACTATCTCTCTTTTTAATTTGATTTAGATTATGTGCGATGGTATGAATGATGTATATACTGTATCACTGATTCTCCCGGAGAATTGTATGTACGAGAAGGTGCTGAAAAGTTCCTGGCTTTAAGAGTATCGCGAAAGGTCTGGCTGGTGGCCCAACCTTCCCAGTTCTTTTACAGGGCCTAGGAAAACTAAAGGAGCTCTATAATAAGTATGTGAATCTGAGAGGGGAATATGTTGGCTAAAATCATAATTAACTGATCCTCCTGTATGTTTTTTTACCCAAAGCAGGAACTTTTCAACAACCACCCTCGTATATATGTACTTTTTTTATGGGGAGCTGACGAAAGGGGGAAAATAATGCTTAAACGAAGGAAGCGATTTGAGGATGTTATAAACGGTGATCTTAAAGCTTTTGAAATAAACATGGACAAATGGAAGGCATTGGCTGAAAATCTTGTATCCTGGAGAAAGATTGTCAAGAACAGATGTGATGTCTATGTGTGAAAGGAGTGGAGCACTTTACTCTGAAGTATTGATTCCGTATACATGACACAACTAAAGTTCCTGCAGATGTCCTGCTGGAATTGAAGCGCAGTTTGTATGGACAATTTCTCCTCTCAAGAGCTGGATTGGTCAACTACCTAAACTCACACGAACCAGAGAGGAATTAAACAGATTGGGAGATGGTTCTGTTACTGCCTAATCCGCAGCATATTTGTGATGGGTGCGAAGTCAGTTGGTGGCCTGAACAGGAATTGTAAAATGAGGCCACAACTCGGTAGGAGATTCCAAGAAACAGGTCAAGTGTTACATTGGTGATCGTCTTTGCTGAAGAGCCACCTGCGTGAAAATAGTCGTGCAAAATTCAATGAAATGATATATGCATGTATGTATGTATGAGGCGCATGTGGGGCTGTGGTAAGAAGCTAGCTCCCTAACTCTATGCTTCCGGTTAAACCCTTTAGCATTCAGATGACTCAGTGAAATGTAATGCTTATTTATTCACATTGTTTGGAATTAATTACATATTATCTCATAGCTTTGAAATGTCGATTTACTTTTGGAATAACGTTGTAGAGGAAGAATGAGAGGCTGGATCTGGCCAGTATGAAGATAAAGCAGATAAAATATTTGGCCCTGATGTGGCCGAATTTAATGCTAAAGGGTTGTTACAGAGTGAGAGCGGATTGCGTAGACCAACTGTCATTTTAAGACTACTAAGGTGCAGGCTGGAAGAAAATTCTTGCAGCAGTGGAGAAAGGACGAAAATGACAGGCACTGGTCGATTACTGGCAATCGCAGCCTCAACTCCACAGGTGGGCTTGGCCACTCGTCCTCTTGATCTTCGAACACGAAGACTTGCTATCATCATCATCATCATCATCATCATCATCATCATCATCATCATCGTCATCATCATCATCATCATCATCATCATCATCGTCATCATCATCATCGTCATCATCATCGTCATCTACGAAACATAAACGAGTATGATTATGTTCGCTGCATCACAGCAAAAGTGGTCATAATTTGGTAAATGGTGGGTTCCAATGAGAAGAAAATAGATCAAAGCAACAAATGCGCTGTTCCTTAATCTTAAACACTATAAATGGAATATCTAAATTCATAATCTATAAATTTGAAAATTTTACCTTCTTATGAATCTCTCTCTCTCTCTCTCTCTCTCTCTCTCTCTCTCTCTCTCTCTCTCTCTCTCTCTCTCTCTCTCTCTCTCTCTCTCTTTCTTTGGTTTTTTTTTATTGCTTACCTTACGGGAAAAGATTCAGAATAAGTTATGCCAGGTGAGGTCACTCCATTTCAAATTAAACTCATGAGAATATTTAAACTCATTATCGTGGCTAGCATCAGTGACTATACTGCAAATGCACCCGAAATAAAGATTACGCGTAGGCATAGCTATGCAGTTAAGAAAGTCGCTTTGCATCCACGTGTTTTGGCATTCAGTTCCGTTGCATGGTACTTGGGCAAGAAACTACTGCTATGGCTTCAGACCAGCCAACAATTTGTGAGTGAACCTGGTAAACGGAAACAGTGTGTAAGTCTGTCGAATATACATGCATACATACATTCTATGTATGTATGTACGTGTATGTTTGTGTGTGTGTATGTGTGTATGTGTGTATGTACGTATGTATGTATGCAAGTATGTGTGTGTGTATCTATGTATGCATAAATCTCTCAATTTATTTCTTTTGTTTCAAGTACTTATTTTTCATTCGTATTGTGCGAGACTTTTATTGGAAATTTGCTGTTTCTCTCCCACACTCGCACTTGTATTTTAGCAAATCATAAAATTCTTTTAAATGTACATTCATTGAAAAAAATATTAAAAAAATAAAATCGACTGCGTATATATATTTTTTTCGATTTACTTCGGTTACCATCAACTTGCAGTCTGTCGCTTAAATTCTTTTTTATATGAAATGACATATAAACGTAGGCACTTTTATAAAATAAAAAGTGAACTGGTGTGTGTGTGTATATATATATATATATATATAAAGAGAGAGAGAGAGGGGGGGAGATTATAAATATATATCAGGTCATCCCATAAGTTCTGTTCTATTTTACCTTTTTTAAAATTCATTGAAATTTAATAGTATTTTAGAATGTCTAATGGAATTCAAAATTATTTTTATGCATTTGTGTACATTTATACTAATTACAGACCAATTACTTGTCTCCCTACAATTTACAGAATAATAGAATTAAAATTTCTTTGATTAAAACCATTTTTAACACGGAAGTATCCAAAGAGCATTTGAGGCACATAATGCTTTATGGGTGCTTGAAAAATGGGTGCCGCATGAATTGTCCGAAAGCAACTGCAAAACCCGAGTTGATATCTGCTCTTCTCTCCATTCTCGCGAACTCATTTCACTCTTTTTAGATCTAGGCTGTAGGAGAAAATATGCAAAAGATCAACTGCTGTTTGAAGTTGCAAGAGAATCCTTTGTGGATTGAATAGCAGTCTTGCAGGAGTTGTGTTGCTGGGGAAGAGCTTGGAAAAGGTGAAGTGATACATTTCCAAGCTTTAAAGTCTATATTTCTTGCAGCACAGCTCTGAGTGAAGCACGTGGGAGATTTAGATTGAAAGCTTTCCTTTAGTTTAGGAAGATGCCTAAGAAGATGGCAACAGTTACTCATGTAGCTATTTCTTATGATGGAAGTCTGATGTACATCTATCACCAGAGATAGATGCCAATCGAGCTGAAGTGACATCAAAGTCCGGGAGATGATGATACGTTGTGTATTATGCATTTGTTGGGTGACTTTTCGCGACAATCTTGTGTCCGGACCACCAAACAGATGCAAAGACAACTGTGCACTTGTAGGCATTGGTCTATTAGAGATGAGAAGGTGTTCAGGGATAAGTGGAGTGTCCCTACTGATTAAGGATGCGTGGAAGGAGGAAAAACTAGTTCATGTAGTGTAAATTTTGTGAGCGAACGAGAAATGGTTTTGTAGGAATGTATTTCAAGGGGCTTATAGAGATGAAAATGACTATTCTATCGGTGCCTCAAGTCTGCGTGTTGTCAACAATCAATAAATGTCCCTAAATTTGGTTTTTATCTTTTGGAGATAATTACTCTCTCTACAACGTTATTCACCTCAATTATTTCTGGGCGATAATAGATTATGTTTTCACCTATACCATAATTAGTGCCAATGTATCTTACCATTTAGTTACATATATATATATGTATATAACAAAAGCACTACACACACACTTATACATAAAATTTGAACACACACACACACACACACAAATTTCCCATACACACATATATATTCACAGAGAGAACAAACGAAAGGTAGATTTATATATTTACAAATAGATATACATCCATCTATCTGTGCATGTGTATATGCATGTATATATTACGTACGCATGTATGTTTACACACGCACACACATACATATACATACATACATACATGCATACATACATACATATATATATATATATATATATATGTGTGCGTGTGTGTGTGTGTGAGCAAGGTGTATAAGCGTTTGTGCGAGCGTGTGTATATGCATACATTTGAATACATGTAAATAATGCCAGCCTTTAATTTCTGTCATAAATAGCTATTAATTTTTTTTTATATGGCAATCCTGATATCTAATTAGTGGTAAGTACCCGGGCAATGACCTGGCAGAAGAAAAGAATCACTTTACGTTATTCAGTCGGGTCTAAATATCTTTGAAATTTTGAATTCAAATCGGCAATGATGTTGCTGTTCTTCTTTCATCTGTTTTGTATCATAAAATAGACATCACATTTGTGTGTGGGGGGGTATGCGTCTGGGGGGAGTGGGGGGAGTGGGGGAGTGGGGGAGTGGGGGAGTGGGGGAGTGGGGGGATACACTGATACTACAACGAATCGTATGAGACGTAATTATAATAGTGTGAGCGTATGGCGGCGGCGGCGTTGGTAGAAGAAGAAGAAGAAGAAGAAGAAGAAGAAGAAGAAGAAGAAGAAGAAGACGACGAAGAAGGAGGAGGAGGAGGAGGAGGAGGAGAAGGAGAAGAAGAAGAAGAAGAAGAAGAAGAAGAGGAAGAAGAAGAAGAAGACGACGAAGAAGAAGACGAAGAAGAAGACGAAGAAGAAGAACAAGAAGAAGAACAAGAAGAAGAAGAACAACAACAACAGCAACAACAACAACAACAACAACAACAAAAAGAACAAGAACAAGAAGAACAAGAAGAACAAGAAGACGAAGAAGGAGGAGGAGAAGAAGAAGAAGAAGAAGAAGAAGAAGAAGAAGAAGAAGAAGAAGAAGAAGAAGAAGAAGAAGAAGAAGAAGAAGATGATGGAGCGTTTTTGAGCGTCTGATGCATAATCAATCATAACATCTCGTGTAATAATTATAGGATGGCTACAAAGAAATCTGAGTAAAGGATAGAACAAACATCTCAAGAACATTGACCTGGAAAAAAGAAAAAAAAAAGCAAATCCCTTATAGAGTGGAATGGAAGAAAGCTGAGAAGATGGAGAAATATCAGACAGAGTCTATCCAAAATGATGAAGACATTGTGCAACAGAAGAGTGATCAGTTGTTCCTGTTGTAATCATGCTACGAGAGAGAGAGTCAAAGATATTAAAAATGAAGACCTTGCCATGGGCTCGTGGGTAAATATCCACAAGAATTTGCATAACCATTCTGGTGATTGAAACAGGTTTGGTGTTACCAATCGTCAACATTTTTGCAAACTAAATTAGTATATGATGAGTTTTGTATAATACTGGGTTCAAGTTTTGGCACAAGGCCAGCAATTTTGTTGGAGGGGCTGAGTCGATTACATCGGCCCCCACTGTTCAACTGGTACATTCTTTAATGCTCCCAAATTGAAAGGCTGAAAGGCAAAGTCGACCTCAGAACCTAAAGACGAACGAAATACGCCACCGCCTTGTTTAATAATAATAATGATAATAATACTTTCTGCTATGGGCACAAGGCCGGAAATTTGTGGGGGTGGGGCTGAGGGGTTAAATCGATTACTTCGACCCCAGTACTCAGCTGGTACGTAATTTATCGACCCCAAAAGGATGAAAAGCAAAGCTGACCTCAACAGAATTTCAGCACAGAACATAAAGACGGATCAACTGCCGCTAAGCATTTTACCTGACGTGCAAATGAGTCTGGGAGCTCACTGCCTTAATAACAATTATAATAGTTCTCTCTACGATAGATACAAGGGTTTCGTAGTAACAGTAAGAAGAACAATAGCAACAACAATAATAAAATTAATAATGGTTTCAAAGCGGCGAGCTGGCAGAATCGTTAGCACGCCGGGCGAAATGCTAAGCGGTATATCGTCTGCCACTACGTTCGGAGTTCAAATTCCACCGCGGTCGACTTTGCTTTTCATCTTTTCGGGGTCGATTAAACAAGTACCAGTTTCGTACTGGCGTCGATCTAATCGACTGGCTCCCTCCTCTAAAATTTCCGGCCTTGTGCCTAGAGTAGAAAAGAATAGGACTTATTCTTTGTAAGTATCGGTCTCTTTTGCCGAACCGCTAAGTTTCGGGAACACATCGGTTGTCAAGCGATGTTGGGGGGGACAAACACAGACACACAAAAACACAGACACACACACACACACACACACATATATATATATATATATATATATATATATATATATATAGATAGATAGATAGATATACGATGGGCTTTTTTCAGTTTCCGTCTACCAAATCCGCTCACAAGGCTTTGGTTGGTCCGAAGCTATAGTAGAAGCTCTAGTAGAACTGAACCCAGAACCATGTGGTTGGTAAGCAAGCTACTTACCACACAGCCACACCTGCACCTACAAACCACCCCTGCACTTATAGTTAATAAATAAATATTTAAAAACTGGAGTTTGTTTTTACTTCCGATTTTCCAGGAACGACGAGTTCCGGGAAAATGAGAAACTCTAGTGTAATTCTTGCTATTAGACTCTATTCATCACTGTAGTTTTCTGTTTTAAAGAGCATTGTTCAAGAACAAGTGGCATCGAGTGTCCGTTAAGTGTCAATTGTTAATTCAGGCACCACACCTGGGCTTTATGTGAGCATCCATGAATTGGAGAACAAGTGATCCACCACTAACGGTTAAAGATTACTGGACGCAATATCTAGTATACTTACATGAAATCGTAATGCAGAAGAAACTTCAGGTCCCTTGCTTATTTCTGGGTCTCGCTATGTGAGTGCATTTGTGTGTGGGGGAGGGTATATGCGTGCGCCTGTGGATGTATGTGTGTGTGAGAGAGAAAGAGAGAGAGAGAGCGTGGGGTGTCTCTGTGTGTATTACACATATTGCACGAGACGTCTTGTGATACATTTTAGTATATGCGTGTGTATACATGAGTTTGTGTGTGTGTGTGTGTGAGCATACACACACACACACACACACACATATATACATATATATATATGAGAGTATGTGTGGAAACGTGGATATGTAAAAGTACGCAAGAATGTGTATGTACACATATGATTGTGCGTGTGAATATGAGTTTATGCTTACATGTGTGTATGCATGGACCGGGTGTATGGTGTGGAGAAAGAGGGAGTGAGAGAGTGAGAGAGAGGGAGATGTTGAGAAAGAATGGAATGTAGATTCATTTGGAATCTAATGAATAAAACTACAAGACAATACGCTCCCCCCCTCTCTCTCTCTCTCTCTCTCTCTCTCTCTCTCTCTCTCTCTCTCTCTCTCTCTCTCTCTCTCTCTCTCTTACACACACAAGAACGTGCAGATACAGAATATCTAATACCACACGGTTTATACATGCATGCACACAATTACAACCACAGACATAATTATACATACAGACACACGTGCTCGAACATGGAGACACACACACACGGACATGCACCGCATGGATACACCTCCTACACACTTATACATACTGCATACTGAGTTGCACGTGACTGAGTTTAAAGAGAAAATTAATAAACTTTAATAAAAATCATGTGAAAAAAACATCTGCTGGTGGACACACACTCGCACATAAAAACTTAAACGTACAAACATTAGCATGTGTACACAGAACGCATTTATGAATATACACACAGAAACACACACACACACACACATTATTCTATCATAATACATGACAAATCAAATATATATAAACTCCTAAATATACACCACACATACACATTCTGTCTATAAGTGTGTGTGTGTGTGTGTGTGTGTGTGTGTATAGATAGATAGATAGATAGATATATACATATATATATATATATATATATATATATATATATATATATATATATATATATATATATATATATATATGTATGTATATATCTATCTATCTATACACACACACACACACACACACACACACACACACTTATAGACAGTGTTTTCTCCTTGTCTCCGTATTCTTTCTGTTGAAGAGCGTAGCTCGAAACGTCAAAGACTTTCCGTATTCCCGAGCGCCATACTAATATATACTTTTGTTATTTACACCACCTGTCCTCGTCTGTTGTTATTATTTGTATATTCTCCCATATATATATATATATATATATATATATATATATATATATATATATATATATATATATATATATATATATATATATATATATATATACATATATATAAAGAAGCCATGATAGATCGTTGACCAAACACCATTCAATTTTTTTTCTCCGTGTTTTTCTCCTTGTTTTCTCCGTATTCTTTCTGAAGAGCGTAGCTCGAAACGTTAAAGACTTTCTGTATTCCCGAGCGTCAAACTAATACATCCTTTTGTTGTTTACACCACCTGTCCTCGTCTGTTGTTGTTTTTTTTTTTGTACATTCTCCCATATACATATATATATATATATATATATATACACTCACACACACACACTTATAGACATAATGTGTATATATTTGTATATATCTATATCTATATATTGCGTTGTTCAATTAAATGGATCCGCTTGAAACGGTCGTACTGCATCCCTTCTTGATATCCTGATGCTTATTTTGATTTTATTCACCTTACTTCAAACTGTACCGACAATACCTCAATGACTTGGTGCTTCAACTTAAGAAGTGATGCAGTACGACCGTTTGGTAATGTAAAATCGACCTCGGCAGAATTTGAACCCGGAACGTAGAGACATACGAAATACGGCTAAGCATCTTGCCTGGCGTGCTAACGAATCTACAGACTCGCCCATCTTGAGACATTTGCCAAAAGTGCTGCGCAAAACGATCGAAAGGCAGACCTATTGGTTGGGAAACGAACCTATATATCTGCGCTCACCACTTTATCAAGCGTAACATAATCTTTTACCGAACCGCTAACATAATTTAAAATATTACAGGTGTATAATACATGTATAATACATTATGTATTACATAGGTGCAGGCGTGGCTGTGTGGTAAGAAGCTTGCTTCCCAATCATATGGTTTCGGGTTCAATTCCACTGCGTGGCACCTCGAGCAAGTGTCTTCTACTATAGCTAAGGGCCGACCAAATCCTTGTGAGTGTATTTCGTAGACGCAAAAACGCCCGTTGTACATATGTGTGTGCGTGTGTGTATCCGTGTGTGTGTGCGTCTTTGTGTCTGTGTTTGTCCCCCTATCAGCGCTTGATCACCGGTGTTGGTCTGTTTACGTCCCCGTAACTAAACGATTCGGCCTAAGACACCGATAGATTAAGTAATAGGCTTTAAAAAACTGTCTTGGGGACGACTTGTTCGGCTAAAACTCATCAAGGCGGGGTCCCAGCAAGGCCGCAGTCAAATGATTGAAACAAGTAAAAGAATATAAGACGAAAAAAAAAAAGCATTCTGTAGACTGCGACCCGATATTGGTTTGCATCATGGTGGGTGAAGAACCCTGCACTTGGAAACATTCTCAATGACAGTGAGTTTTAGCAGCGTCTGCAAACAACCTTGAGGTTTGTAGTTGTGCGCTGTTTGTGTTTAGAGAAGCATAACACATGATATGATATTGTTTGCTTGATAGAGCGATTACATGTATAGCTGTGTGTGTGTGTGTGTGTGTACGCGCGCGTGTGTGTGTGTGTGTGTGTGTGTGTGTGTGTACGCGCGCGCGTTGTCATGTGTGAATGTGTGTTTTGTGCATGAGAGCGGTACAATGTGTCTTTGGGTGGGTACATATCGTTTTTCACTTGACTGTGGCCATACTGGCGCACCGCCTTTCAAGAACTTTTAGTCGCATGGATCGACCCCTGTAATTCTTTTATCCTGTCGGCCTCTTTTGCCGAACCGCTAAGTTAAGTGGATATAAACACACCAACACCACTTGTCTAGCCGCGGTGGGGAACAAAAGCAGACACACACATACGCTCACTCACATACACACACATACACACCCATATACAAACACACATACACACATACACACACATACACACATATATACATGCATACATATGTGTGTGCGCATGTATGCGACGGGCTTCTTTCAGTTTCCGCCTACCAAATCCATTCACAAGGCTATAGTAGACGACACTTGCCCAAAGTGCTGCGCAGTGGTACTGAACCTAGTACCACGTAATTGGGAAGCAAGTTTCTTGCTATTCAGCCACGCCTGTGTGCGCGGGTGCGTCCTTTTCAGGGTACATTTCTAGATATATAGGTTTATGTACAACAGTGTATGTATGTGAGTGTTGGAGATGCCTATGTATATTTACGGTGTATATAACAACGAAAATTATGAGCGTGTACGCATGTGTATATATTTTGGGACGAACATTTGAAAATATAAATACTGTATATCGCTGTGCTTATAGTGATGTGCCTGGTAATAAAACTCTGTGAGTGTGTGTGTGTGTGTGTATGTGCTTCGTGTAACGTAGCGTGTATTTCATCGTGTAATGTGAGAAAACTATACTTAACCTTACCACTGCACAGGCGCATTAGAACTAACTTGCATCGAGTCTAGTTTTGTATAACTTGGCGTAGTTTTATGTGTGTCCTTAATTGAGTATGGGCTTTTGAATGTCGTGTTCTTTTCTGATTATTTCTCTGTGCATGTGTCAAGTATGTATGTGCCCTGTGTGTGTGTCTGTGCATATGTGTGTGTGTGCGCGTTTAATGCGTTTGAGTAATTATAATAGTCTGTCAGTATACAGGTGTGGTGCATGTGTTACTACGTATACGTTTTTTGAATGCATATACGTGAAAAATAAATGACTGTGCGACCATGTATGTGTGTTTATATATGTGTGTGTATCAATACATAGAATGTACACACACACACACACACACACATGAACACACACATATTCCCGCACTAGTGTGTGTGTATTTATATATGTATATATATATATTATATATACATATATATATATATATATATATATATATATATATGTATGTATGTATGTGTGTGTGTGCATATATATATATATATATATATATATATATATTCCCGCACTAGTGTGTGTGTATTTATATATGTATATATATATATTATATATATATATATATATATATATATATATATATGTATGTATGTATGTATACACATATACCAGAGTAAACACATAAATGTGAAACAAGATGGAAAAAATAGTATTCGAATACCAAAGTTATAGTTATTATTATTAAAGCCGCAAAGACATCACAAAAATATCAAAATAAAAATTGCTACTCAGAGTTCCCATTTGTCGGGCAGTTTAGATTGAGAATACACACACACACACACACACACACACACACACATATATATATATATATATATATATATATATATATATATATATATGTACACACACACACATGCACACACACATAAAAATATGAATGTGTATTTATGGTAGGAACCAATGTGTGTGTATGTATATGTATCCATATATACCTGCATTCATACATACATATACACACACATACACACATGTTTGACTGATTAAGAGATTCGGTTCGCAATTTACGCAGTTCCAAGTTCGATTTCGTTACACGGCACTTTGGGCAACTTGGCTTCTACAACAGCCTACAGCTAATTAATGATATGTCATGAATGGAATTTGATAGAGGAATTCAGGAGCGAAGTTGCCTTCTGCCTACATTAGAAATCGCTTATTGTGATCATTTTTTGCTCCTGCTATATTGTGGACGGAATGGTTCAGTTAATATCAATTGATAGCATTAATTACTAAATTGATATGAATAATGGGATCAATATGATGCACAAAAACCTTTGAATGCTGTGCCCCAGCATGGGCGCAGTTCAATGATTCATAAATGTAAACACACATGCACACACAAACACACACATAGACACCCACCCGCACATAGGCATAAAAATACTCACACACACAAACATATATTACTTTCTATATACGTTTATATAATATATATATATATATATATGTGTGTGTGTGTGTGTGTGTGTGTGTGTGTGTGTGTGTGTGTGTGTGTATATATATATATATATATATATATAGAGAGAGAGAGAGAGAGAGAGAGAGAAGGAGAATGTATAATTGTATTTATCTCCGTCCATTTCGACGAGGAGTGATCGGTGGTTCGATCAATTGAAATACCGATTCATTGAATAAAGTTTGATGTCGCTGAGTATTCCATACACAGGTATTACCATAAAAGAACAATTCTATGACAGAACCAGCGCGAGACAACCAGTCCTTATGTATATATATATATATATATATATGCTGTATAATGTTTTGATAGGCCTTAGGCTGGAGTAGAAGGTACTTGCCGAAGGTGCCACGCAGCGAGACAGAATGCAGAACTATGTGGATTAGAAAGCAAATTATTTACTCATTGAATTATAATATACGACGGGATGCCGAAAATTTCCTGCTTTTTAGGGTATCGTGAAAGGCCTAGTTGGAACCCCTACTTTCCGAGCTCTTTTACAGGACTTGGAAAAACTGAAGGTCCGCTGCAATATATGCGTGAACCTGAGAGGAGAATATGCTGAATGAAATAATAAAGTATCCCTGTATTTTCTTTTACCTAAAGCCTTGAACTTTACACCACATCCCACTTATATACACATATATATATATATATATATATATATATATATATATATGTGTGTGTGTGTGTGTGTGTGTGTGTGTGTGTGTGTGTGTGTGTGTGTGTGTATAATTCAATTACTATTGATTCTTCGCGTCTCTTTCGACGGTGCGTCTTGTATATTTACTCATTGAATCATAAGATACGTGGCTGAATATTCCAAGTCCATGTGGTACTCATCTCGAAATATTCTGCTAGATTCTGAATGACTCGGCGTGTGACAAAAGAATCTCCTTTGCATTATATAAGTTTAGTCCATCAGATTTTTCTTTTTCTCTTCGTCAGACAGTCTCTGCCCCGCCTGAGTTTAAGTATGAAGTTTGGGTCTATCGACGGCTACAGACGGTACTTGCATTATATAACACGCAATGAAATCGAAACCTCGACCTGTTCAATGAAAAACGATCTCCTTAACCACTGAGCTACTCCTTCACCTGTTCACACACGCGCTCATACACGCTCACACATTGTTATATTATATAACACGACACACACACACAAACACATAAAAAACACACAATACATACATTACATATATCGATACCTACATTTATACATACATACGTATGCATATAAATTACCGAAATACATACATACATAGATATATGCACAAATACATACATAGATTCATACATACATACATATATATATACATATATACATACATGCATACATGCATACATACATGCATATATAAACATACATGCAATCATACATACATACATACATCCATACATATACACATCCATACATATACACACCCTTCCACCCATCCATCCATCCATCCATACATACATACACGCATCCATCCATACATACACATCCATACATACATACATACATACATACATAATCACGTGTGTATGCCTGTGTCTATGTGGATGTATGTGCGTGTGTTTAGGTATCCGACTATACTCACAAGTGTGTGTGTGTGTGTGCGTGTGTTAGTATGTGTGTGTATGTGCAGTCATACGTGTGTGTGTGTGTGTGCGTGTGTGTCTGTCTGTGTCTGTGTGTGCGTCTCTCTGCGTATATACTTCTTCCTGCGTGTGTGTGTGTGTGTATTGCTGAGACTCGCCTGCTAGTAAGCATTCCACACATTGTTTAGCACAGCACTCGGCTCTCTACTGACACATTGACCCAAATACTGCTCTCGTTGTGGAGGTGGTGATGGTAGTAGTAGTAGTAGTGGTGGTAGTAGTGGTGGTGGTGGCGGTGGCGGTGACGGCGGTGGTGGCGAAGTTTATTAACAGCACGTATTAAAGGTAGTCGTCCTGGTGGCGACGGTGACGGGTAGCAATGTTGCCCTTGGAAGTGTAACTAGCAGTGGTGGAGATGTGGTGGCGCTGGTAATGGCTGTGGTGGTGCTAGTGCTGGTGGTGGTGGCGGTGGCGGTGGCGGTGGAGGCGGCGGCGCTGGTGGTGTGATTGCTGTCACTATTGATGTTACCGGCTGTGGAGGCAGTGGCTTACATCAGTTTCTTTCTCATGCTACACACGCTCATTACAAACTCATCGCACACACACACACACACACACACACACACACACGCACACACACAGAGGCACAGATGCACACTCACATACGCATACAGACAAAGGCACGCACATACACATACACCGGTGAGCTGACAGAAAGCTAAGCGGTATATCGTTCTGAGTCCAAATTCCGCCGAGGTCGACTTTGCCTATCATCCTTTCGGGATCGATTAAATAAGTACCTGTTACGCACTGGGGTCGATGTAATCAATTTAATCCCTTTGTCTGTCCTTGTTTGTCCCCTCGACGTTTAGCTCCCTGTGGGCAATAAAGAAATAAATATTATGCAAATATACAAACATTTGGCACAAGCCGATGGGCGAGGGCCTCTACATGCTCTTCCGATCTGCTAGAAATAGTAACCAAAACCTTTCTTAAAGTACACCCTACTGGAATAGAAACGAATGGACAAGTTACGTAACTGAGAATGAATCCTGTGTTCCCTTTGTGTATCATCGCGACTGAAATATCTTCGATGGTGGGACTAGTCTAGTACTTCTCAAGCTTTTATTAAACTTTCATCTCACGGTGGTGCTCCAGCATGACCGCAGCCACATGGCGGAAGCGAATAAAGGAATTCTTTTAACATCTTTTAGCAGTGCTCTTTCAACATCCATCTCTTAACTACGAATCAACAATATTACGTAAATGTGGAGACGCAATGGCCCAGTGGTTAGGGCAGCGGACTCGCAGTCATAGGATCGCGGTTTCGATTCCGAGACCGGGCGTTGTGAGTGTTTATTGAGCGAAAACACCTAAAGCTCCACGAGGCCCCGGCTGGGGGAGGGGGCGAACCCTGCTGTACTCTTTCACTACAACTTTCTCTCACTCTTTTTCTGTTGTACCTGTAATTCAAAGGGCCAGTCTTGTCACACTCTGTGTCACGCTGATTCTCCCCGAGAACTACGTTAACGGTACGCGTGTCTGTGGAGTGCTCAGCCACTTGAGCATTAATTTCAAGCGGGCTTTTCCATTGATCGTATCAACTGGAACCCTCGTCGTCGTAACCGACGGAGTGCCACGATTATGTAAATAGGGCGGTGAGCTGACAGAAAGCTAAGCGGTATATCGTTCTGAGTCCAAATTCCGCCGAGGTCGACTTTGCCTATCATCCTTTCGGGATCGATTAAATAAGTACCTGTTACGCACTGGGGTCGATGTAATCAATTTAATCCCTTTGTCTGTCCTTGTTTGTCCCCTCGACGTTTAGCTCCCTGTGGGCAATAAAGAAATAAATATTATGCAAATATACAAAATAAATGGTTGCTAACAGTTGTTGGTTGTAATTAGAATAACTAAAGTCACACAAGTCATTCCATCAATAGATTATAGAGAGTGTTGCAACATTTATCTTCCTTCGACTTGTTTCGGCCACTGCACTTCAGCCAATGTGGGGCACCACCTTAAAGGGTCTAGTCCAGGGGTTCTTGACCATATCTTTTTATCTGTAGACCCCTTTGATTGCTATTTTTTCCTGGCAGACCCCACCCATAACCATTCGATGTTTAAAACTTCCTTCAAAATTCCTATGTTGTTTTTTTTACACGTTAACTGTAGGTTGAATTTGCAATACATACCAATACATACATCTAAAGCAAAAAATTTTTTCAGGAGCCCCTAAAATACTATCGTAGATCCAATTTTGTTACGTGGATCTCACAAAATTTAATACGTTCCCCGGTTGAGAACCACTGGTCTAGTCGTACCAGCACGCGAATTACAGCTAGGTTTGAAACAGAGGCAATTGTTTAGAATGTCCACAATAAACATTCAGGAAGATCGCATATATTGACGGTCTCCACAAAGCAAGAAAGGGCTTCTAGAAAATCTGTTCTGCAAGCGAGTCATGATTTAGGAATTTTAAAATCAAGCGTCACAGTATTGAGTTATAAAGTGTTTAATATACTTTGGAGTACAAGGTGGCGAGCTGGCAGAAACGTTAGCACGCCGGACGAAATGCTTAGCGCTTTTCCGTCTGTCTTTATGTTCTGAGTTCAAATTCCGCCGAGGTCGACTCTTTGCCTTTCATCTTTTCAGAGTCGGTAAATTAAATACCAGTTGCGCACTGAGGTTTTTCTAATCGACTGGCCCCACTCCCCCAAAATTTCGGGCCCTGTGTCTAGAGTAGAAAAGAATATAAGGCGGTGATCTGGCAGAAACGTTAGCACGCCGGGCAAAATGCTTAGCGGTATTTCGTCTGTCTTTACGTTTTGAATTCAAATTCCGCCGAGGTCGACTCTTTGCCTTTCATCTTTTCAGGGTCGAAAAATTAAGTACCAGTCGATAAATCAAGCATGATCTAGTCGACTGGCCCCTTCCCCAATAATTTCGGGCCTTGTGCCTAGAGTAGAAAAGATTATACGTTGTAGTATATTATGGTTGCCTAGCGAAATACGGTGTCCCTACAAGTAATTAATACACACATACACAGTCGTCCATAAATAAATATAGAGATAGATAGATTGATTGACAAATAGCTTCATACATATTTTTACATAAATACATATATATATGTAATTTTCTAATGCTTTTACTGTGAACTGATTAACGAAACATGAGTAATAATTGCAATTCATGACAAAACTAAATTAAAACTAAGCGTAATTTCCCGCGATATCCGATGCCCACGATTTTCTTTCAAAATCCTTTTTGACATTGCTGGCCTACTTTTTCTCTCATAACTTCCAGCTGAAAATTCGTCTACAATATGTCGGTTATATATTCTCTTGTAATGTGAACCACAAGTTCGGGAGAGAGAGTACGGACTGATTGAGTGAACAACAGTGTCACTCTCTCTCTCTCTCTCTCTCTCTCTCTCTCTCTCTCTCTCTCTCTCTCTCTCACTCTCTCTCTCTATCACTCTCTCTCTCTTTCTATTTCTCTCTCTCTCTCTCTCTCTCTCTATCACTCTCTCTCTCTATCACTCTCTCTCTTTCTATTCTCTCTCTCTCTCTCTCTCTCTCTCTCTCTCTCTCTCTCTCTCTCTCTCTCTCTCTCTCTCACTTTCTCTGAGACATAACCATCGCAAAGAACCAGTCGTTTATCCCTGTCAACGTTTTGATTATCTCTGGATTGCCTGGCGATTAAACATCAGAGATTGGATCAAAAGGGATAACTTCTTAGTTACACGGCTCCTTCTCAGTGGTCAGAGCAAACGCATCAGAGTTCTCCGTGTGTGTGACCTGCATAAATGTCACTATAGAGCTACTGTGTACGAGTTTCTAGCACGTCCTGTAGGTTCCAACATTGTTGTATTTTGGGAGGGAAATTCTACCACAGAAAACACACTCACTGTCTGAAGTTCATTTATATTTACAAGCAAATAAATGAGCCGTCAATTGATTGATATTGTGAAGAATTTATATTAACCGAGGCTTAATTTCTCATTTTCACATTTTTTGTGATTGGGCAGGGACCATATATATATATATATATATATATATATATATATATATATATATGGCTGCGATCTATTGATTTGTCGGATAAATTAGTTCGTTTCTTTCCAATGTTATTTGAATTAACAACCAAAAGTAGGGGATTTTTTATCGTTTGTCAATTGGTTAGTTATTTAACCAAGCAACTAATTGATCGCATGCTTAATCGGTTGGTCAATCAATCGACCCGTTGTTTGTCAACGTCCTTTCGCCACCATCCGGTCACGCTTCAATAGTCTGCGTGGCGTTTCGTTCAACAACGAATCAACGTCGTGGCCGAAAACTTAGCTGAAGGAATTAATCAAGTCAAGACCCGGTGATTTCTATTATCAAAGCTTTGACAAACTGGTGGAACGGTGGCAAGAAGCCGTGAAGGAGAATGTATTATTGACTTATATGTTGAAATTATTGACAAAAGATAAGGAATGAAATAAACGGAGACAGAAACGAACGAATTTATCTGACGACACAAGATGTGTGTGTGTATGTGCGTGTGCGTGTGTGTGTGTATGTGTCTAAGTATGTATGCATATATGTATGAGCGCATGTATATATATATATATATATATATATATATATATAGCATTGGAGTGCAGCCATGCTGGGGTACAGCCTTGAAAGATGAATCAAACAAATTGATCCGTGTACTTATGTTTTAAAGTGCGATACTTAATCTACTAATTTCCTTTGCCGTACCGCTATGTCCCAAGGACGTAAGCAGGCCAACACCCGTTATCAAGCGGTAAGGTATATACACACACACACACACACATCACACACACATAAACATATATCTATCCATATATACACATATATATATATATATATATATACAGAGAGAGAGAGAGAGAGAGAGAGAGAGAGAGAGAGAGAGGGAGAATGGGATATCACACACTTTTCGTCTACATATTTCACTCACAAATAATCGGTTGACACTAGGCTATAGTAGAAGAAAATTTCCACAGTGCCCCACGGCGGGACTGAAACCTGCTTCTTAACGCAATCATGCTTGCCAGATAAATGCTTTCTATCACGTACACACACCCGTACATACACACATACATATACATA
>NC_142939.1:3889817-3902317 GCF_046866305.1 Octopus bimaculoides | reverse complement strand
TGTTGCCAGAATTTTCTTAAAGCTTATAAATATGCATTCCCCCGTGCATTATTGATTTCATGAAATATTTAATATCAACAGCGTTTAGGTGTGTTACAAATGAGTTGCATAAAGGTTGCATAAAATATATTGCTATTTTCATATGAAGTATAAATAGATGAGAAGTGTAGATGTAATTACAAGTAACAGCAATTGGTCTCTCAACGGTATGTATATTCTAAATTATTAATATATCGAGGTAACGTCTTCTTTGCAGCTGGCGGCGAAACAAGAGCTAGATGCAGTTTGCTAAAAATCTTTTTTGCCATAAGATTCTAGAATCTTATGTATGCATTCAGGGATTCAAAACGTCACTTTACTACTTTACTATCCAAATATATCTCGCGTTTATTGAATATTAATATTTTCAAATAAAACAGAGAAGTCGGCGAATCTAGATACGATCTGCGTTAGGTCTCAAACAGTAGAATGAATTTTATGTCAGGCTGAAAAACTTTGGCACAGTTGTATGTATAATTTGTTTATGAATATATACCTACCAATGTGCTTAACTTGTACGCATATAAATATACATATCTCTTCTATCTATCAAACTTTATTTAACCGCTCGCCTAACTCTTCTCACTCTCTTATAAAATACTCCCTCTCTGTATCTTTATCTCTCTTCTTTCTCCTATATATATATATATAGATATATATAAAGTACTTTCTTATAAACGGTCGAACGGTCAAGTTAAGCTATGTATTAGACTGTCGGTGATAACAGTAGGAAATATCTTAATGATCTGCACACCTACATCCGTCACTCCATTAAGTACACGTTAGTTTGCTTCAATGGCAACCCTTCTCTTACACTCAACCTCCCTCTCTCATTCTCTCTTTCTCTTTCCCTCTCTCTATCTCCCTCTCTCTCTCCCTTCTCTTACATACATCCTCCACCACCCTCTCTCACCATCTTTCAATCTTTCACTTTTTCCCTGACCGACATATTTTCTTTGTTGTATTCACTTCCTCAATCTCGAGATAAACTTCTATTCAAATATCCCAATGCTTGTTTTGCACATTTTGTGGATCTTATCTTCTCGAAATAAAAATCCCATCAACAACAAAGAGAGAAAAACAACTGGAATATATCTTCTCTAATGTTAAATTTGTGTTTAATTAATTCACGGGACATTGATTAGTAATCTAACAAGAAGTAAATATGCGGTGCGGAAAACAATGTGCTTCAATGACTAATGTTGATTTCATTTTAAAAGCAGTGTGTTGACAGAATCGTTAGTACGCCGGACGAAAGGCTTTGCAGCATTTCATCCGTCCTTACATTCTGAGTTCAAATTCCGCCGAGGTCTACTTTGCCTTGCATCCTTTCGGGGTCGATAAAGTAAGTACCAGTCGATGTAATCTTCTTATCTTCTGTCCCGGAATGCTGGCCTTGTGCCAAAATTAGAAATCAATATTGTTTTCATCTTCAAGGCGGCGTGTTAGTAAAATCATTGAGCACGCCGGGCAAAATGCTTAGAGGTATTTCGCTCGTCTTTACGTTCTGAGTTCAAATTCCGCCGAGGTTGATAACATAGCTGTTGAGCAATGGGGACCGATGCAACCAGCTTACCTCCCCACTCGAAGTTGCTGGCCTTGTGACAAAATTGGAAGCCAATGTTGTTTTCATTTTCTCTGTAGATAAATGAGATAAGTGTAGATATTTTTAGTGCTTTTCTGATAGCATCAGCAAAACATAGCCTTGACTGTAGTTGCGGAAGTAACAACAAAAGCATCTCTAAATAAACCTACGATGTTTAGTTGGCGTTGCAAAACACAATTACCGAATGACTAATCAGAGACGCCATCTGCAAGTGAAACAATAGTTAAGTGCTAACATAGCCGCAGGGAGAGGTGTAATATGTTTCCAAACCACATAGTCTCGGGTTCAATCCCAGTACGAGTGTCTTCTACGATAGTCTCGGGTCCTCAAAAACTTGTACCATAGCAGTCCAGTAAAAAGAATTCGATAGAACGAGTACCAGATAGATGTCAAGTACTGGGATCGATTCGTTCGGCTAAACCCTTCAAGGCGGTGCTCCAGCTTGGTCACAGGCCAAATACAGAACAAGCAAAAGATGAAACATAAAAGATCTATGTGTTTGTGCCATGTTTGTCTCCACCACCAATTAACAACCGGCGTTGGTTTGATTACGTACCCGTAACAACGGTTCGGCAAAAGAGACCGATTGAATAAATACCAGAATTTTAAAATATAAGTATAGGGTTGATTGTTTTCGACTAAATTCTTGAAGGCCCCCTATATAGCCCTAGTCCAATGACTGAAGCAATTACAAGATACTTGATGCAGGTTGCTTTAAAAAGTTACCTAGAAGTTTGCGAGGTGATCATACATTCATATTTCTCCTTTACAACTGAAAGAGAAACAGTTTTGTGTTGCCCAGTTTAACAACATCTTAGACTTTAGGGGAGTTCACTTTGTCGAAAGCCTTTCTAGGGGGTCCACCCTTTGAGAATAACTCAGCCTTTCATCCCGCTATTCCAGCTGCACACTGTCAATGATTGACTGAAGATATCGGTGTAAAAGATTTCCCATTCGACGAATTTGAATATCATTGTCACGTCATCATTTGTAGTCACCAAGCTTTAGAGCGGAGATAGATCTACCGAGATTTCTAGCGATTTTTAATTATCTTACTCTTTAACGCTTTAATTTGTTTCAGTTTTAAAACTGCGGTCATGCTGGAAATAGCTTTACCTTTTTCTTCCTTTTTTTTCCTGTTTTTGTTGCTCTCACGGACAGTCATTGGTCCCTGTGAGAAAAGCCGAGAGAAAAACGACGAAATAATTCCAGTATTAAAATAGTTCCCTATTTATCGACTCTTGAAAGTGTTAACGGAAAAATTGAACACCTGTCAAATTTGAACTCACAAAGCTGATATGAAAGTCCTAAAGTATTTTACCTGACCGCTCTAATAACTCTGCTAATTTACCGCCTTCTTAATAATTAACGTAAGTCTTTACTTCCAGCCATAAAATTATGATTTGCTATTGAAATAAAAGCACAGACCACTTGTGTGCTTCAATAACAATAAAATTCATTGAAGCATTTACCATACTACTACGCTATCAAAACTTATACTTAACAAACGTTGTATACTGACTGGCGTATTACAGACATCATTAAACTAGTTACATTATTAGATATATTAAAGGCGACAAGCTACTAGCATTGGTAGCTTGCCGGAGAACGTGCATTTCCTCCGGCATTTTGTGTTCAAGTTTCATGAAAGTTCACTTGAACTTTCACCATTTCGGGGTCGATAAAATACGTACCCATTGAAAACTGGAGTCAATATAATCGACTAATACCCACAGTGGAAATTTATGGCCGTGTACCTATTGAAGAGAGTTTTATATAAATTGGTAAGCTGGAAGATCAGTCACCGAGCTGGTCCTGTTTGTTAACGCTTTCATTCCGGCTTGGCATTCTGCGTTCAAATACCGTAAATGTTGCTTTCCATTTTATTTATTCTTTTATTTTAGTTTTCGTGAGGGGTGGGGATGAGTAACTGACTACACCCTCTCCCTAAAAGTTCAGACCTTGTGCCTTTAATAGAAAGGCTCGTTAGATATGTTAAAGCAGGAGCTAATTACATTACAGTATCTAGTTCCGTTATGTTATGCTTTGAATACAAAACCATGCCGTGTTCAAACTAATAGTCCATCTCTTCTGGTTTGGAAAAGATGGGCTCTAGTTAATTCGTGTCAAGTTATACCAAGTAATAGGCATTGGAATTCAATCATAATACCCATTTCTTGGATCTGATCCAAATTTGTTGATGATATACACATGTTGTTAGACAACGCACAACAGCAAAGTCTATCTAGCATATTATAGTAAACCGACATTTCTTTCTCGATTAGCAAAATTTATGCTTCCAACTTCCCACAACACATACATGATATATATTAATTTCAGATGTTGGCACGAAGTCAACAGTTTCGGAACACGGGGTAAGTGGATTACATCAACCCCCAGTGCTCAACTGCTACCCACTTTTTCAACCCCGGAAGGATGAAACGCAAAGTTGACTTTGGCAGAATTTGAATTCAGAACGTAAAATCAGAAGAAACGCTTCTAAGCATTTTGTTCGACGCTCTAACAATTATTTCCTTCTCTATTATAGGCACAAGGCCTGAAATTTTGGGGAGGGGGGGATAGCTTATTACATCGACTCCAGTACTCAACTGGTACTTAATTTATCGACCCCGAAAGGATGACATGTAAAGTCAACCTCGGCGGAATTTGAACTCAGAACGTAAAGACGGGCGAAATACCGCTAAGCATTTCGTCCAGCGTGCTAACGTTTCTTAAGGACAGACAAAGAGATTAAGTCGATTACTGCTAACAACTTGCGGTTTATTTTGTTATGACAAATAGCTTATACATGATCGTTGTGTATGTTATAAATAACAACAAAATACCCTCAATTTTCAACTCGCATTTTTCATAAAGGAGTACATTGAAAATTAGATCACCCCACTTTCTTTAAGATAGCATGTTAGTACAAGCATAAATTTATTTATAAACACCCGTAACATTCCCACGGATGAATCGTAACTGCCAAACAAAAACGTTTTCCAAACATGGCTCCAAATTGTTTCTTCTTGTTAATGTTTCATTATGAATTCCATCATGTTGTAGCGTAAACGAATATCCATACAATATATTAATTATTTATAATTATCAAAATAATTTGAATTCAAAATTAATCTTCAACAATATTAAAATTTTACATTAAATTTATGTAGAAAATATTAAAATATTTTAAAATATTAATGTACGCGGGTAAAAATACGTTAAATACGTTTTTTCGTAATTTGTAACGCAATTAGTATTGCTGTAGCAGTTATTGTGTGATGTAATCAGTAACAAATGGTCAATTATGCAATAAATTTCAATAAGAAGTAGAATTTCATGTAATTTCAGGTTTCTGATTCTTTCCAATTTATGCCTTAGATTTATGGATTGCATTTCTAATTTATTATATCGAGTCATTTAATTTTATAGTAATTATAGTGCCTCCGTGATTTGTTTTTCGAAGAATGTGAATTCAAAATGCTAAATTAATCAAATCCCAACGGGCGTAGTGGTTAAGAGCGCGGGCTACTAACCCCAAGATTCCGAGTTCGATTCCAAGCAGTGACCTGAATAATAATAATAATAATAACATCGAAAAATACATTAGGAATGAAAACCCAGGTTCGAAATTTCCCCCCAGACACCTGATGAAGGCTAGAGGGTATATTAGTTTTCTTAAGGTAGGTTTCAAAGTTCTTACTTCAAAGTATGTACACTCCAAACGAAAGATTGAACAAATCAAATTCAGAATACTTGGAAATAGATCGGCAGTTTTCTAATTTTTGCTTACAGTCAATTGAACCACGCCTATAGGTACTTGAACCACAAATCAATTTTCATTTCACTATTTTTCCTCCATTTCCTTATCGTATATATATATATATATATATGTGTGTGTGTGTGTGTGTGTGTGTGTGTGTGTGTGTGTGTGTGTGTGTGTGTGTGTGTATGTATGTGTGTATGTAAAGTGGTGTGTAAATATGTACGTGTAAAATTTGATAAAGCTGGTTAACTTTTGAATGAAACTTTGACTCACTCATTATCTAAGCGAAGTTGGTAACTTTCAAATTCTAGCATTGCATGTGTTGGCCTTTATCTTATGATTCCCTGCTTTGTGTTATCAAATTCAATACAAATTAAATTCTTCGGAAAACACCGGACGTGTTTATGTCTCTGACTTCTTTCATAACATTACATTCAGTGTCCAGAAATGATTTACTTCTTGTAAACTATACATAATAAAACATATATTCTCCTTGATGATAAACATATCGACTTTTATTGATTTGTGGATATATCTTACCATCTCTGTGTTATCTTATTACTAACTAAATTACAACTTGTTCCTATCTATTTCTGATAAATATTCATGATATTCATTTGTTTTGCATTTTACTTCTAAATTGTTGTTATATTCCAACGATGTTTTCATAAATTACTAGATAAACTCATTTGGAGATAAATTTGATATATTTCTCAGTGCTAGTGCAATGGTATTTGGTTTGTGCCATTTGGTGCTAAACTCAAAGCAAGCGGGGTACACAATCGGTTTGAAGCTTCCTGTCCTTCCAAATATTTGGAGTGTTATTAGTTTCCTTTGTCTTAACAATACAAGAGTTTACATTATTTACATTTGATGGATATTTGTCCTCATCTTGTTTGTTGTTAACACAACGTTTCGGCTGATATACCCTCCAGCCTTTATCAGGTGTCTTGGGGAAATTTCGAACCTGGGTTCCCATTCCTAAAGTATTTTTCGTTGTGGCGTGCTTGACAACCCGTGTTGGTTTGTTTACGTCCCCGTAACTTAGCGATCCGGCAAAAAGAGGCCGATAGAATAAGTACCAGACTTTAAAAAACAGAAATACTGGTGTCCATTTGTTCGACTAAACTCTTCAAGGTGGTGCTCCAGCATGGCCGCTGATCAATGACTGAAACAAGTAAAAGATAGACAGTTGGGCGACAGCACCGCTGACCAAATAGGAACCAGTTAAAATTTACCCCATAGGCCAACACTCGCTATTACATTACGTACCATTATATTCACAATGTAACTATTAAACTTATGACTATAAAATGTATTCTATCAGCCTACAACACTTAGTCATTCAATAAATCATTACATCGATCATATAACAGTTAAATTATATGAAAGAAAAACTTCAGTGTATAGCAAGTCTGTCTTGTCCAGAGGTCGTATAACACAAATAGACGCTAGTTCAGAAGTAGACAGAAGAGATAAGAACCCTTGAGGTTTTCAATAGTTGACAAGATTATCAATATAGCTGACGTCTTTAAAAAGAAATGTGCTTGTGGTTGTCGAGACGTTGATGAGACGGCCAATAAAGAATAACATTTTACAGCTACTTATGTTCTTGATAATTCAGTCCAAAAGAGAGGAGACGGCCGATATTGCTGACCTTTTAAATATCATAGTTTTTAGTCTTTCGTCTCGCAAAACACTCTGTTCAAATCTAGCCAGGGGCGATTTTACATTTCACTGAAATTGATTGACAAAGTTTTTCGGACTATTTACTTCTTCTCAGAGACGAAATTGTTTTCTTTTCAATAATTCCGTCTGTGCAACAGTTTATTTCTGTTTTACACCCGATATATCACTCTATATTCGAAGTATTAATTTTGCTGAGTAAGTTAAGCGTAATAACGAACATTTAACTGTAATTGTACGACATCGAGTGTTCTAGTTGATCCGATCAACGGAACAGCCTGGTCCCGAATTTAACGTGCATGTGACTGAGCACTCCATAGACACCCGTACCTTAACGTAGTTCTCAGGGAGATTCAGTGCAACACAGAATGTGGCAAGGCTTGTCCTTTGAATTACATATAAAACTCATGCTTCCCAGCTGAGTGGATTGGAGCGCAGTGAAATAAAGTGTCTCGCTGAAGGGTACAACGCGCCTCTGTGAATCGAACTTATAACCTGAACAAACATAGGTAGCCTAGTACTTATTCTATCGGTCTGAAACGCTACGGTACGGGGGACGTAAGTACACCAGCACCGGTTGTCAAGCGGTGGCGGGGGGACAAGCACAAATAGAAAGATACACATATGGACACAAATATTGAAAGCATAATCTATTTAACCAGACGTCTCAGACAATTAGAAAATTAAGTATAATTAATAAATTGGGATTGGTTCAATCGATAATTTTACTTTTATAAAAAGTAATTAGTCAAAATTAGTTTGAAAACTCTGGTTTTCAAACCTCCAGCTTACTTTTTCACTTTTCGATTAAGGATACCGCATATACTAAGTTACTGAAGATGAGCAGATTGCATAAAATTTAGCACTCGGAGTGCACACAAGAAATCAATATCATACAGTCTTAAGGCGGCAATCTGGCAGAATTGTTGCACGCCGGTCAAAATGCTCAACCGCATTTCGTCCGTCTTTGCGTTCTGAGTTAAAATTCCGCAGAGGTCGACTTTGCCTTTTATATTGCCGGATTCGTAAAAAAAAAAAAGTTCCAGTTAATATAATCGACTATCCGCTTCCGCCGAACTTCTGACCTTGTGCCAAAATTTGAAAACAATATCATAATGCTTAAATCTTGAAATAATTTCTAGAAACTGAAAGATTCTCTGGTATTGAAACTCAGACCAGAGCGCTCAAATCTTCTCAACGAATCATAACTTTATATCACAGCTGAGATTATGATTTTCGCTTCGTATGACAATCACGAGAGAGAGAGCCAGTTATTCATATATATATATATATATATATATATATATATATATATATATATATATATATATATACATATATATATATACATATATATATATATATATATATATATATATATATATATATATATATATATATATATATACATATATATATATATATATATATATATATATATATATATATATATATATACATACATACATACATACATACATACATACATACATACATACGTATATAGAACTATATAATGATATAAATATATATTGTCCTATAATGATATAAATATATATTGTCCTATATATATATATATATATAATATTTTGTAAACAAACCAGAAAGGCTTCGTAAATTACGTAGGCGAAGCTACTATGGAAGACTCGTGTAAGCGTTGATATGTTGGTTCGATTCTGGCTATGGTTAGCTCATCATTTTTCAGTCATCTATATTTAAAGGATGTCACTTTAAATAGGACAATATATATTTATATCATTATATAGTTCTATATACGTATGTATGTATGTATGTATGTAAATATATATATATATATATATATATATATATATATATATATATATATATATATATATATATATATATATATATACAGATGTGTGTTTGTGTATATGTAAGTAAACACATGAGTATGTACATATGTATGCATGTATGCATATATATATATATATATATATATATATATATATATATATATATATATATATATATATATATATATTCCAAAAGTATGATGACAGAACTTTGTTACTTGACTCTGCCCACAAATTAATCGCTGGTCAAGGACGACAGACTGGAAGCGAATATATATATAAAATATCCGGTTAAACTTACAATTTTACCAGACAGTCTGGCGCTATCTTTTGTATTATTTCAGGTTCCCAAATTAACACTGCATATTAAGGAAGTGGCGGACGTCCTTGTAACAGTTACAAGTTAATGACCACCTCCTCGGTTTTGATTCCCAGTTGCAGGCGATACACTTGACCTATTTCACTTATGGATTCCACTTGGCCATCACAACTTCCTCTGAGACGCAACCCTTGGATGTAAGATGTCGCAACGAAAATGGAATAAAGGTAGAGAAAAAGCATATCTGTAAAGTACCGGATAAAATGCTTATTAGTATTTTGGGTCGGTTAAGGCCTCAAACTGACAGAACCGTTAGCCCGCCGGACTAATTGCTTAGCGACATTTTCGTCCGGCTTTACGTTCTGAGTTCAAATTCTGCCGAAATCTACTTTGCCTTTCATCCTTTCGGGGGCAATAAGATAAGTACCATTTGAGCACGGGGGTTGATATAATCGACTTGCTCCCTCTGCAAAAACTGCCAGCCTTGTGCTAAATTTTGACACGGGTAGTTTGGGTCGGTTATAATTCAGTTTCTAGGGCGACGTATTGCAATATCGAATACATCACCATGCAGCAATCGTTTTCGCACCCAACTCTTTGAATTCAAATTCCACTGAGGTCAACTACTTTGGCTTCGATTCTTTCAGAATCTTTAAATAAAGTACTAATGAAGTACCAGCTAATTTCTGGAATCAGCTTAAAGTGTATTTGTAAAAGAAATATCGTTTTAACGGGTGACGTGTAAACAATTAGGTAGTCCCCCACTGACGAATTTGAATTGATTTAACACACAAGAAAGGCAATGGTTATTCCCTGAAAATTAACAATAAAACAGTCTAGAAGTAGAACAAAAACATAAACAACACCATCTAAACAATTAAAAGTGTCTTTTAGTAGACATGTCAAGTATGGAAAAAATAAGGACAATATTTTATGTTCCATTGACGCGGTTGTTTCACGATAGTGACGTGTGCAATAATGGGAATCTTCAAATTATAATTGTGTGATTTTATTACGGGCAGTAAAATGGCTCTGACATCTACCACGTACACATAAATGCATACATATACATGTATATATATATATATGTATATATATATGTATATATATATATATATATATATATATATATATATATATATATATATATATATATATATATATATATATATATATGTATATGTATATATATATATATATAATATATATATATATATATATATATATATATATATATATATATATATATATATATGGGAGAATATACAAAAAATAACAACAGACGAGGACAGGTGGTGTAAATAACAAAAGTATATATTAGTATGACGCTCGGGAATACGGAAAGTCTTTGACGTTTCGAGCTACGCTCTTCAACAGAAAGAATACGGAGACAAGGAGAAAAACACGGAGAAAAAAAATTGAATAGTGTTCAGTCAACGGTCAATCATATATATATGTATATATATATATGTATATATATATATGAATATATATATATATATATTTGTGTACATACATACAAACATATATATATATATATATATATATATATATATATATACACGAGACAAGGGGTACAAATAGTAGATATTACATATTCTTTTACTGTAGTAAGTTCGACTTACAGTTGTTTCCGGTAATCATTATAGGTTCGTTCCTTGATCAATTGTTCCATTGATCGGTTGAGAAAAACTGAACGACCTTAGATAATTAATGCTACTCTTATCAGAGATATGGTAGTTAAAAGTCTCCTAGGGAGATATTTTTCCGCAATCCTAACGTGCATAGGCAGTGATTAAGCAAGGGTCGGCTTCCTGAGCCTATCGCCCAACATGGCTGTTTCGAAGACAAGTTGATGCTCTGCACCTGGTGGAATTATGACTCTTTTACTCTTTTACTCTTTTACTTGTTTCAGTCATTTGATTACGGCCATGCTGGAGCACCGCCTTTAGTCGAAGAAATCAATTTCAGGACTTATTTTTTGTAAACTTATTACTTATTCTATCGGTCTCTTTTGCCGAACCGCTAATGGCAGGGACATAAACATACCAGCATCGGTTGTCAAGCGATGTTGGGGGACAAACACAGACACACAAATATATACACACACATACACACACATACACACACACACACACACATATATATATATATATATATATATATATATATATATATATATATATATATATATATATATATATACGACGGGCTTCTTTCAGTTTCCGTCTGCCAAATCCACTCACAAGGCTTTGGTCGGCCCGAGGCTATAGTAGAAGACACTTGCCGAAGGTGCCACGCAATGGGACTGAACCCGAAACCATGTGGTTGGTAAGCAAGCTACTTACCACACAGCCACTCCTGCGCCTGGAGATAATTCACTACAAGTTCATTCTGGAGGATCGAACCATCGATGCCAACCTTTACTATGAAAAGCTGGAGCAGATTTGTCCCATTGTATGACGAAAATACCTGTCAGTGGTTAACAGAAAGCGAGTTCTTCTGTGACAAGACCTCATACTGTTTGAACGACCAGGACAAACTCCAGGACTTAGGATATAGTCCGGACTTTAATTCCCTCGGATTGTTACTTGTTCCGATCCATGGTTCACTTGCTACACACGTAACGCTTCCTCAACCAAGATGCGATAGAAGTTTCAGTGGAGTTCTTCGCCTCGAATGATAAAAACTCGTGTGGGACCAAAGAACTGACAGAAAGCTGGCTTTAAACGCTGCATCACGATGGCCTCTTTCAGTGTTAGGCTACTTTTGTTGTAACTTGACGAATAAAGCAAATAATTACCAAAATGTTGTAAAACTCAACACAATACATTTGTATATATATGTATAAATGTTTCTTTGTCAGTGACATCAAAGCCATTATAATTTCCTATCATAAAATGACAGGCAACTTACTGTAACTTTTGAGGAAAAAAGACCTTTCTCTTTATTGTGTCCAAACTTGATTTAATTTGGCAAAAGGAAAATACCCAAATTATTTTTGTATTACTAGTTAATGAGTGACATCTCCATTACAAATTCAGTTAATTTTGAATGAATTTACTTTCATTGTTGAATGACTAAGTTGTAGACGTGAGCCGTGTGTAGACATAATCACCACCACCATAAATATGAGCGAGTGTCATAAACTAATACAACAATTCTGCCATGAAGGGAGTGCGAGGCATTTCTTGCTGTATAGAAAATTAGTTAAATTCCCCACAAAAAAACTTTCAAGTGACAGTAACAGCACCGGTGATCGAACTGAGC